>NC_088366.1:37473341-37573341 GCF_034508935.2 Berghia stephanieae
GTTACAGTAGTAGTGGTAATGATGATGATGATGAGGTGGTGGTGGTTGTAGTAGTAGTGGCAGGGTGTCCAGATATCAGAGACATTAAAAAATCCTACCAGCACAATCAAAAATCCTACCACAATTTTTCGCAATCGGACATTACAAAATGACACAAAGTACATTCCACTCTGGATAATCGGATAATTGCAACACCTTGGGATCAGCGAAAATGTTACGATGAAACTAAGTTGAGTTCCCTGTCCACTATTGCAAAATTTTCTCAGTCTGGGTGTTTATTGTTTCCAAGGTGCGGTATCTTTGGTCAATTTCTGATAAAATGATGGGACACTGTTTTCATCACCACTTGTTGCAAGTTTTAATAGCAATTTTGATTTGACCCCTAATAAGTTTCATACCATATATGATAAACTAAAACCAGTTGTTGTAGACATTGTTCTTAATCCACCACAGACTGAGCAATTTAATTGAAACAAAAACCACATGCCAAGTATGTATACATTTTGACAAGCAAAACAGCTTTGATATAAGCTGACATCTTATTCAGATTGGATTATCTTTCACTCTATTGTTTTCAACATTTGTAAGAGTCAAACAGACAATAAACTCTCACCAAAACTATTGGTCACAATGCACAGTTGTCCGTCCCAAAACAAAGGATATAGCTGAGTCTCTCCTTACAACTGTCATTGTCTGCCGTCTACCTGTTGCCTAGACTATGTCCAGCCCCCTAGCCTCCTATCTAATGGTCACGAATGACTGCACAAACCTATACTGCAAATCACAACCCTTAATTGTATTGAATGGTGACACTGTGGCATTAAACCCCCCCTACTCTCGATTCTTCAACCTGTGATGATTTCATGAGATCTTATTTGACTGATTTCTTGAACTTGGAAACTTTTTTAGGTCAAAAATTTGTTGCGATGAACTGAAGTTTGTTACAATTAACCAGTAACTTTTATATAGAATTAAATCCATTTCTTGGGAAATGATGCGATTAACCGAAAGTTGAGATTAACTGAGTTGCGATTATGCGGAGTGGACTGTAGTAAATTTCCAGACATTTACTTATAATACTATCAATCTTATCATTTGAGGGAAATCCAAGGCAAGGACAATTTAGGACATTGTGGCTCGAGACTGACTATGCCAAGTAGTTCAGCAATTTTAGTTACTCATATCAAGAAATACATTGGGCCTAAATTCACAACATTATACACATGCACACACTAACATATTCTATTCTATTTACACAATCAGTTTTTAGATTCTATTAATCTATATACACAATGGCAGACTAAGTTTCTAGTCTCACTACTTTACTTTCCTAGCTATTTCTGAAGCAAGAATATCCTTATTTCTACATTTACAGCCTCTCCTATGTGCATTGCTCACGACCGAAAGACCATGTTACATTGTTGATGATGACTTTTCAGGTTTTTCAACAAAGTCATTTGCAGTTTTGATCAGATTATCTATGTCATTTTGAAGTATCTTTTATTTTGGTCTTTAGCTACATCACTTTTATTTTCTTTTTCTGATGGCCTCTTTTTCCAGAATATCAATGCTCTCTTTCTTCTCTTTCAGGGCATTAGAATACCTGATCCATTCTTTGCTGCATGATTTCAGCAGGTCAGGGGATATCACACCTCAGAAACTTACTCTCCATTAATGAATTGGCAAGTAAAGTGTCTTGCTATCAATGACTCTTCAACAAGGTTTCAATTGTGATATTCTTGTTGACCAATATTCAGCTTTCCACATCTGCATTGCAATGAGACAATATAAAAATAAGATTTATTATTTTCTTCAAATCTAGACATTGGTCAAGTTTTCCATTTTTATTAAAGTACCTATCAATCCTTTGTTGGTAGAGCTCTAGCAAGAATTGCTCTCTTTTATGTGACCTTTCTCGATCTAGTTTGCTGCCATGGCACAAACAAGACCTGGATGCCTCGTTTTGTGACTTAGATGTTGTGTATGCATGCATGTACAGCAATCTGCTTGCTCGACATAAAACAAAACAACCCCCCCCCCCCCCAAAAAAAAAACACACACAAAAAACCCCCAGCAAAGCCATGCTTGAAAAACATAAATCGAAAAAAAAAAACCCCAACATCTTAATCTTTCAAAGGCGATATTCAATCTTACTCTTAACCGTTTTCATCAAAAGACAGTAACGGCAATGCAATTATCGTTTGATAAAAGCCTGCGTTGCATAATCGTACTGCCCTCGAGGTGGAAACAGTTTATTCTAAATAAAAACAATATAAAGGGAAACTATAATTTGAAAACAAAAAAATCAGTGGCACTGGTAAAGGATTAATAGCACTATACGCAGCGTCCAACCCTGTGACATTCCTACCTCGCTTGCCAATCATATAAAAAGAAACAGTAATCAGCAATACTGAGTTAAGAAAAAAAAAAAAAAGTAAACCACATAAACAATGTTTCTCTTTAAAGGCGTAGTTTGATCTTACTTTGACCATCACCAGATCACCGTTTTCATCAAAAGACAAGTAACTGCTATGCAATTATAGATAATTGAAGTCCGAGTCACGTTATTCTTACCGCTCTCTTGGTAAAAACTGTTAATATAGACGAAACAAAAAAACAAAAACAAAAACAAAAAATCAGCGTTGCTATTAAGGGGTTAAAAACACCTGCACGACAAGCACCAGTGTCCTCATGACACTCCCATGTACTACGTCATCGTTTGTTTCATTTTCACATGCTAACCCCCTTCATCCAATATCCCTGCAATAATGCAAAACAACACATGTGCCACTAAACCGAACAGACTCATAGATAGAGGCACCAATTTCTGTCGAGTGTTTTGTGTAATAGGAATGGCTAGTATGATAGATGGAATTTTGCTCACAATTAATTTTTTAAAACTTCAGGCAATGTGCGCATGTTCAATGTTAACAGGCTTATACACTCTCAAATACAACCTGATATTTGCTCTGATCTGATATGTGCAACTGCCGACCTATGTCAATTAAATCAACCAAATTTTGATTTATCCAACTTACAGATCCATTATCCGACCAAAATCTGACCAACCAGAGGCTATCCGACCAAAACTGACTTATCCGACCTGCCTGGACACCCTGAGTTGTAGTGATGATGATTAGGTAGTGGTTGTTGCAGAAGTAGCAGTAGTGATGTGGTGGTGGTGAATGCAGTAGTAGTGGTAGCAATGAGGATGTGGCAGTGGTTGCAGAATTAGTGATAGAGATGGTGATGAGGTGGTGGTGGTCGTTGTAGTAGTGGTAGTGATGATGTGGTGGTGGTGGTTGCAGTATTAGTGGTAGCAATGATGATGTGGTGGTGGTGGTTGCAGTAGTAGTGGTAGCAATGATGATGTGGTTGTGGTTGTAGTAGTATTAGTGGTAGTGATAATGATGTGGTGGTGGGTGTAGTAGTAATAGTGGTAGTGATGATGTGGTGGTGGTGGTTGTAAAATTTAGTGGTAGTGATGATGATTCGGTTATGGTGGTTTCAGTAGTGGTGGTAGTCATGATGATGATGTGATAGCATTGTTGTAGCAGTAGAGTCAGTGATGGTGATGTGGTGTTGGTGGTTGTAGTGGTGTAGGTAGTGATGATGGTTGTGGTGGATGTAGTTGTTGTGGTAGTGATGATGATGTGGGTGGTGGTGGTTGTAACAGTAGTGGCAGTGATGATGGTGATGTAGAGGTGGTTTGGGGGATCCTTGGAACAATATGACCTCACTTGAATTTGACAAAGTTGCACGTAAACCGGAGTTTTGGCATCGCTGAATACATATATCATGCATTTACTTCTAGCCGTGTTAAACTAAAACTCATCTCTATGACTATGACATAATTCTTATTAAAATAGAAGGTGAATACAGATGGGTGTCTGAATTGGAACACCCCACCCCACCATTAATGCAGAAGCATGGTTTGCTTTTGTATGAAAAATGGTTGCAGGTATTGTACTCAAATGTTAAACAATAACAAAGTTGTTTTGTTTTGTTCTTTTTTCAAAGCTTTATATATATAGCTCTAAGTAACTAGATCTTGATCTTTCTCTCTCTATCTTCTAATACAAGTTTTTGTTACAGTGCCCTGCCCACCCACCAGCATTAGCATGTTGAATTTGGTAGGTTAAATCAGATAGGTTTACAGTGCTAACAAGATAAATAATGGAAGAAGCTTTAAAAGAGATTCTGTTTTGTCTATTATTTAAAAAATCCTTAAGAGAAAAATATAAAATTACTCACCCCATCCAACTTGATTGTTGCAAGCTCATTGACAAAGTCCTTAAATTTGTCTCTATTTTGTGCTGTGAGGAAAAAAATTCCCAGAAAAGTTTAATACAGTTCTTTTGTGGTTTTCTGACTAAATATGAAACCACACAAAAAAAAGTTCATGGATGGCTTAATGATTAATATTAATTAAGACTATCAGTGTAAAGAATTTATCCTTGTAGGAAAGATAGAAAAACAAAGTGACACAAAGTGAAATAAATGATATTTTAAAATTCTGAAAAGCACATCAGCTTGGCCAAATTAATAAATAATAAACAGTCTGTTATGTCGGGACACCACCTTCTGCTCCATTTGCCCTTGCAAGCACCCTCCATGTAAAGCTTTTCAAATGAATTGTGTCTTTTGATGTGATGCACGATAATTATACACAGATGCTTTTTTAAAACTCTGCTCTTTTAAACATTTTTTCACTAGTGAGAATACGAAAACTTTCGCAATGGACATAGAAATATGAAAGGAAATAAGTAAAGATAATAAAATATCAATAAAAGTAAAAAAAAGTACCCAAACAACAAATCACTCGAGTGATTGTAGCTTATATAATATGCATCATCATTCATGTGGATGGCGTGGCCAAATGGGTAAGCTGTCAATCCCAGAAGGCTTGTCAAAATTGGTGCTGAGTGTATAATTTCCACTTAGAAAATATTTTTTTTAAAATTATCATTCTGTTTTTTTTTGGCCTTGTTTGAAAACATTCTTTTAAATCTTTCTTCTCTCTCTTTTATTTTTGCTATCTATAAAATATTGCAAATTATGATAATCATCCTCAATAACGATATTTTTTTGTTGTTAAACATTTTTTCAAAAACTATTAAAATTTTTTTTCAATTTCGCTCAGAGACAGGGAAAAAAAATCTCACTCAGAAAGAGAACAAATAATCCGAGGCAACAAAAAAAGTACATGCTAACAAAATAAATAAATCATTCAAATAAATATAAATAAAAAATACATTAATCTTGATTATTCAGAAAGCAATCAAATGATCAAAGAAAAATAAATTAATATTTGTAAAACATTCTTGCTCAGAAACAAGATAATCAAGGCAAAAAAGGAAAAAAAAAAGAAAAAAAAGAAGAAAAACTCGCCAAGAAACAACAAATGATCAGTGTCAAAAATAAATTAATTAAATAAACTCGCTCTGAACAAATGATTGACATTAAAATTTAAAAATGTTTAATTCTTGATCTGAAATGGAAAATAATAATCAGACTGAACTAAAAATACAGGTGAAAAGAAAAGACTACCCTTGTTCAAAAACAGAACAATTAATCAAACCAAAAAAAGAAAAACAGAAAGAGATGGGGGCAAAAAAAAAAAAAAAAGAGAGAGAGAGAGAGAGAGAGAGAGAGAGAGAGAGAGAGAGAGAGAGAGAGAGAGAGAGGAAGAGAGCAAGCGAGAGGGAGAGAATGAGAGCATCTTGCTAAAAAACAGAACAAATAAAAAATAAATAATCATCAAGCCAATGAAAATAAAAAAGGGCGAAAAAAATTAAAAGTAAATCTCGTACAAAAACATAACAGATATCAGACTTTCTCCCCCCAAATTATAACTATGTAGAGAAAAAAATAAAAAATAAAATAAAATAAAATAAAATAAAATGTGGGAGTGGATTCGAACCAGTGTCGCAAAATGAGAAAATATTGGAACGGAGTGTAACCCACTTGGTTCTACAGCCCACAAAAGACCTGTTCTACGTAAGTTGAGCCTAAAATGTTCTAGAAATTGTTCAACCAATTTTGGAGTAGAAATTTTACTTCATTATTTTGATAGTTATTTTCATCCATGATTCAGATTTGTTGTTGGATCTAGTGTTGTGGATAAGTTATATTTAATATAATAATAATAATGAATAATGATTGAATTTATATAGCGCCTAGATCCACAATGTGCTCAGAGGCGCTTTACAATGCAAATAAAACACAACAATAAATCGATAATTTAAGCATAAAATCTATCATATTGGAATAGCATTAATCAATTTGTAATTTAATTACCACGCACTGTGCTACAAGATGAAAATTTAGGATATCTATAAAATGTAGGCCTAATAGAAATGTTAAACATCAAATGATTTCCTAAAGAGATGTGTTTTGAGTTTCTTTTTAAAGTTTTCAAAAGTTGGACATTTTTTGAGGGATGAAGGCAGTTGGTTCCATAAGACGGGTGCCGACTGGCTAAAAGATCTCTCACTAAAAGACGATCTACAGCGAGGAACCTGGAAGAGATCATGACCACTGGATCTAAGTTCTCTCTCCGGCACATAGAGATTAACCATGTTTTGTAGGTAAAAAGGCCATATGAGCAATACGTGTGGTGTCCGGGGTCCCTCAACTGAGAGGGTCAAGAATAGCCCAACCCCAAGCCAGCGTGTCGTAAAAGGCGACTAATGGTGTGTGATTCCCCCATCTTTGAGACACCTGGTCCTCCAGGTTGGGGGTTGGCAAAGGGTTAACACCCCTTTCAATAAAACTCAAACCGTTACAGAAACGAAGATGGACAAACCAAATCCTTTTTTTTGCTTGGGTGACCGAAGAGTTTCTGGAATGACAGAATTTATGAAGGACAACAGACAAAGCCGAAAGGACTCTGCTGACCCGATGACGTCTTCGCCACACAAGCAGCTTCGAATTGCGCCATGGAACATTCGCACGATGTGTGACTCTCAAGTTGTGACTGAGATGAGAAGATACATGCTGCTTATACTTGGAGTAAGCGAAACCCACTGGATACAATCCGGACAGAAACACCTCAAGTCTGGGGAGAAGATTTTATATTCAGGGAGAGGTGACAGGATTCATACACAGGGAGTAGGAATAATTCTAAGCAAGTTTGCCCAGAAGTCACTGAGAGGATGGGAACAACACGGAGAAAGGATCATCATGGCGTCCTTTACAACATGGAGTAAGAAGATCAACATGACATTGTACAGATCTATGCCCCAACAAATGACGCAACAGATGACGAAAAAGATACATTTTATAGTCTGCTACAACAAGTCATTGACAAGTTGCCAAGGAAAGACATCAACATATTGATGGGAGATGCTAATGCTAAAGTGGGACAGGATAACGTAGGTTATGAAGGTATCATGAGACGTCATGGCATGGGAGAAATGAACGACAATGGTGAGAGATTTGCAAATTTCTGTGCATTCAAAAGTTTGGTGATTGGAGGATCAGTGTTCCCCCAAAAGAGGATCCACAAAGCAACTTGTGACAGAGAATCAGATTGATCATTTTTGTATCTCTCGAAGATTCAGACGTTCATTGGAAGATGTGACAGTACCGGGAGGGGCAGATGTTGGATCAGACCACCACCAGCTATTGGCAAAGCTTAAGCTCCGACTCAGAAAACATGGGACCAGATCACATACAAGAAGAAAATTCGAGGTGAATGCACTAGATGGGGAAAAGAATGAGGAATTCAAACTACAATTGAGTAATAGATTCCAATCTCTTACTGAGCTCGAGGAGGACATAGATGTAGAGTCACATTGGGCAAAGATCAAGGAAGTCTAAATAACTTGCCACAAGGTATTGGGTGTAAAGAAATCGGAACATAAAGAATGGATAAGTCCAACCACCTTGGACCTTATTGAAAAGAGGAGAACAAGGAAGGAACAAGTGAATGCAAGCCGAACAAGAGCAGTATCGAGCCATAGCTAAGGAAGTCAAAAGATCTGTGAAGAAAGACAAGGAAGCATTCATGAACAGACTTGCAGAGAAAGCAGAAGCAGCAGCGACAGGACACATGAGGATCCTTTATCAAATTACCAAGACACTTGCTGGAAAATATGGGAAACCAGAGGTACCAGTCAAAGACAAAGATGGGAAAACTATTTTTGGAAAAGAGGCTCAATCTGAACGATGGAGGGAACATTTCAACTGCCTTCTGAACAGACCACCACCATACAACCAGCCGGAAATTTTGCCTGCAAGGAATGAGCTACCAATTAGCTGTGATCCACCATCGATAGCAGAGATTGTGGGTGCCATTAACAATATGAAAAGGGGGAAAGCTGCTGGACCAGACCAGATTCCACCGGAGGCTCTAAAAGTTGATGCTGAAAGAAATGCTGAGGCCCTGCACCCACTATTTGAGAGAATCTGGAATGACGGGATATTCCCAAAGGATTGGAAGGAAGGACATCTTATCAAGCTTCCAAAGAAAGGGAACTTCAGGGACTTCAGTAATTGTAATAATTATCGAGGAATCACTCTTCTCTCTATCCCAGGAAAGATTTTCAACCGTATTATTCTAGAGAGAATTAAGAATGCAAAAGATGCTTAACTGCGGGACGAACAGGCAAGTTTTCGTAAAAACCGTTCAACCACCGACCAGATTGCCTCTCTGCGAGTCACAGTCTATAGAATGGAACTCTCCTCTTATTGTCAACTTTCTGGATTACGAGAAGGCTTTCGACAGTATTGACAGAGCAACATTGTGGAAAATTCTGGCACATTATAGACACCCTGAAAGTGGTTAGACATGGAATGAGATAAAAAAAAGTTAGCTCAGGATAGAGAAGGATGGAAACTGTTTGTCCGTGGCCTATACCCTGACCCAGGGTGAAAAAGGCAATGATGATGATGATGAAGTATCATGTATAATCATCGCTGTCTGTAAATAATGACAGTCAAGTAGGACAGCCTCAATTGTTTATGGTTACATGAGCTGTCAGTGGTGTAGACTATTCTCTCACTCAATGACTTGGCTGTCCGAGGGATTCTAATGACCCTTCTGCAGCATTTTATCTCAAATAACCACAGAAAAATGAAGAATAATATTATTACTATAATAGTAGATAGTGATTATTCTCTAAGTCATATGTTGAAGGTTTGATCTCTAGTGGGGTCATGTTAGTGCTAGACAATACATTCCTCTCTGTCTCTCTCTCTCTCTCTCTCTCTCTCTCGTTCTATATCAAGCATTATATCCTTTTATAATTTTTTGTCAAGCTTACTGGTTTATTCTACATTACATTTAATGAATGTTGAATCTGAATCAGAGAGCTCAAAACAAAACAACAACAAAAAATGGGAAGATATTCAGGAATCTTTGCTTTCTTCTTGGTAGGTAGCCTTAAAGACACATTAATATGTCAATTATAATTTGATAAAAATTACGTCATTTTAAAACTTTTCTGTGTTTGGATGGCAAACCTATATTGTGACCTCTGTTAATTAAAATTCGATTTTTTTTTAGATTAAAAAAAAATTAACAAAGATGTACAGATGTCACAATATAACGTTTGCCGTGTCCAGATACAGAAATACAGCATCGCTGATGAAATTGAAATTGGAATTGGGTGGAATGCGTAACAGAGATGCATAAAAACGATATGTTAAGATACACCGTCAACGGAGGTGCATAAAAACATCCTTGAACTCATTCCAGAAAAATCCTAACTCGAATGTCAGAAGTCACTTTTAGGCCAGTTTTGAAATCCAAATGGAAATGCAACACTTTCAGGTCACAAAACCCGTCAGTAAATTAAATAACAAAGTCAAAGGGAAGCCTTCCGAAAGCTCCTACTCCTACATCCCCAGTATTCTTTTATATATATATATATATATATATATATATATATATATATATATATATATATATAATATATATATATATATATATATAATGTTCTAGTACTAGTAGGAGGGGGGAAACTTTTATAATAATGTTCTAGTAGGGGGTTTGGGAGGGGGGAGACATTTTTTTTGGGTTAAGTTTCCCCCCTCCCATTCCCCCTACTAGTAGAACATTATATAAAAAAATACTGGGGATATAGGAGCTTTCGGAAGGCCTCCCAAGTCAAAGGCAAATACACTTTTTGGCAGCCTATTTAAATGAGTTGTCTTCCCCTTACTTTTATCTGATTTTCATAATTTTGGCACCATTATTTTAAGAATCGTGTTGAAAAGCCTTTCACAGTGATATAGGTTTCATTGAGCTCAGTCCAATTTGAATTTTTTACCAAAGTACAGACTGGAGTAGACTATGACTATGACTCGAGAGATATTCTTATTCTACAAGTTTATTACATCATCTGTCTATCTCAATCTAAGTCTAGATAGCTATCTCGACCTACCTTTGTTATTGGGATGGTTGAGAAAGTTCTTAAAGTGAGTCACAAGCTCATGATTTCGTACACGACCGCCTTTGCTCAACATAAAATACAAAACTGCATCAATCTCAAAATCCCCCATCTTTTCTGTGGAATTCTGTAGTGGGATGAATCGGGGAATACCGAGAGACTGACTTGTCAAAGACCAGAGGATAACATTGACAACTTCCTTATTTACTATTTACTAGAAATCTTGCGCAAAGGAAATTAAGTTAGACTGTACATGAGTTCAGCTCTTTGGCATTTGAAATATAAAATGCATCTAGGTAACGAAAACGAAAGGAAGCACATCAGTAAGCAGCAGTGTAAGTCTAAAAGCAGTCAACACTGTGGGTAAGAACGTAGTAAGAGGGAACTGATTTGTAGTTTCTTCAATGATATTCTCGGGAGGCCTTCCGAAAGCTCCTTCATCCCCAGTATTCTTTGTTTTTTACAATGTTCTAGTAGGGGGTTTGGGAGGGGGGAGACTTTTTTTTTAGTAAGCAGGGGGTTGGGGGGGGGGGGGGGAAAGACTTTTTAGAAAATAAAAAAAAAACAAAGAATACTGGACTGGGGATGTAATGTAGGAGCTTTCGGAAGGCCTCCCATTCCCATATTCTCTTCAATTCCAATGCACATCTTTCTTGTAAGAATAAGAGGGGACTCCTTTCGAAAGCTCTTCGTGCCAAAGGAAACAACCCAAATATTAATAAATAGAGGTGCCTAACTTTAAGTGAGTCAATATTAAAATGGAGATAAAGATAAAGGGAGTAAATCTGACTCATGTATGAACAACACAAAACAAACGACGTTTCGGCCCTTGGCCTTTTTCAAGTAAACACAGAATACATATATATTTATATTAGATTGCCATAATGATATAGGCCTATATTATTATGACAATCTAATATAAAACCCAAATATTCCATATATTAATAAAATACTATAACTATACTATAAGTCAAAATAAGAAAGGTCTAGGGAGACCAAAATCTTGATCTCCCCTGCCCTAGCCAAAACGGGCCATTTGTGACCCCCAGCCTCGAAACGGTATTAATATTAAGTCGGGATTTTCAATTTTTAAATTATTTTTTTTTTATACCCAGTCAAAACTTATTTCATGCCTGAAAATTGATACCGAATTTATAAAATTCTGATTATTTATTGCTGAGATTATTTATTGCCAAGATATGACCATTTGAAGTAGTAAAAACCAAGTTTTGAGAAAATCGATTTGAATTTCAGTTTGAGTCACCTTTCTTACGCACAGTCGAATCAATGGGCAAAGATAACTCTTGGATATGGGCATTGAAAATTTAACAAGAGTAATAAAATTTGGAATGAGCTTAGAATATACATTTAAAAATACATATTTCTGAAATAAAATCCAATTGCTTCTTTTGTAGTTATTTTATTATGTCAGATGCCCTTTAATTAATAATACCACCCAAAAAATGCCGACGATTTTATGAAATTGCTCACTTATTGAAGATTTTTTGACATTTAGTTAAAGAATCAATGAACAAGTAAGGATTAATAGTAACATTTTGTCTTATTAAATAGAGGAAATACGATTTCAAAATGCCAGGAGTTAAAGAACAGTTTATAAGAATTGGAGGGATAGTATAAGTAGAAAGCCCTTCGTTTCAAAAGAAGTCAATCAATCAGAAACATATCGACCAATAAGATTGCAATCTAAAAAAGGGACTGGTCAAATCATTTGATACACTGTTTCCATTTTGAGTCAGTTGACAGCTTGATGAGGAGGGGGTGGAGCTTAATTTGTAATGACTTACATGAAATCATGTCACCTTCTTTGAGCTGCAACCTCAAGTTATTTAGGACATGTTACGAGTTATCGCCATCCCTTGTGGTCAATTTTCAGCTAATTAACTCTCCTCACCTTTTTTTTTTTAGCATTCACCCACATTGTTTATTGTCTTAAAAGCCCCCCCCCCCCCCTCTCTCCTTCCACTATATAATGAAACATGATAAAACGACCCTCTCTCTCTCTCTCTCTCTCTCTCTCTCTCTCTCTCTCTCTCTCTCTCTCTCTCTCTCTCTCTCTCTATTTATCTAGCTATCTATCCATCACTTGGTCTGTCTCTCTGTTTATCTATCCATACATTTATCATTTCAATTGTTTGTTCTCTCTCTTTCTCTCTCTCTCTCTCTCTCTCTCTCTCTCTCTCTCTCTCCTTCTCTCTCTCTCTCTCTCTCTCTCTCTCTCTCTCTCGTCTCTCTCTCACTGTTTGTCCCTCTAGCCTTTTCATCTATCTATCTATCTATCTATTTATCTATCCATCGTTAAGTCTGTCTAGGCCTGTAAATCTTCCGACCATTGTTGGTTTTCGACAGTGCAATTTTGCTCGATATATTCTGTTAAGTGCTGACATTTTAAAAATATTAATTAAAAGTGAAAATGACCAACAAAAAAAGAAAATAAAAGAGTTTTATTTCGTGCCTTGAAAAAATAAGTTTTTATTCCGTTTCAAATGCCGACTTAAAAATAAAAAAAGAAAAGAAATTTTTTATTTGTCACGTCAGAGACAAAACAACTCTAGTCAGCTAGGTATATTATCATTCCACCTACAGGCTCCATTAGATGTGGATGTATTTTCTGCCTACTGCCTACTGTGCCACAGACAAGAGAGAAGGGGTCACAGTGTCTGGTCGTTGAACACACATGTAGTCAGTATTCAACTAACATGCACAGCATGTGTCGGACCAGGCCGTTTCTCTCTATTCTGCTACACAAATGAAAGATTGGGATTTCCCAATGATATGATTAGTTTGTTAATTTCTGCATAGTTTCACCAAATTTTAAAGTAAAATTTGCACTTTAAATATATTGACATAATTGCAAATGGATAATAAAGGTATGATTGAAATTGACAGTTTGATGGTTCTTGGGTGCTATCTTTTTACCAAATAATTAAAATGATGTTCAGACAATTGATAGACAATTTGAAATATATGATAGTAATAATGTCTCTGATTATTATACCTTTACAATCAAATAACTGGCTATTCAGAACCAATTTATAATGCTGACTTGTCCAATCAAGCTACCAACGTAAAGCAAGATATTGTTTTGAAATTTCTTTTTTTTTTTCTGTTTCCTCCAGTTTGTATGGAGTGACAGAAAGTTGTGGGCATTTTACTCTAACTGCACATCATATCTTACCATTTTCACCAAGAGAGCAATAGCAATAATGCTACTACTTGATACTTGCTTGGTGAGATTTGCAGTCAATGAGTAATATGAGAAATCATGAAAAAGAAGAAATTCAGTCTCATCTTTGAATGGTTAAATAACTTTTTATTATAATCCAGCACAAGATTTAATCAGTTTATCCGTACTCTCTTAGAATCTGTAGGAATTGTCTCAGAGCTGTAATTATTCCGATGGCGGAATGCATGCGAAATCTGAAAGAGAGTCAGTATTCCAACAAGGTGGTGTTGGCACCAATGGTTCGTGTGGGCACCTTACCAATGAGATTGCTGGCATTAGTGTATGGAGCTGATCTGGTATACTGTGAGGTATGAATGATGTTCTATTTGAGAAAATAGGCTTTTATGCTATGCATAAAGCAATTTTTTTATTGATTATAAAAAATATGTCAACAATTCTACACATTTTGTCCTGCATGGGTAGTACATGAGTAATCACTGTCTTTTAAAATACAATTCCAGAAATATGTTGTATCAACTGAATGAGTTATTTTTGATGTTTTATTCTAAACATGGGCAACATCTCTGTTCAAAGTGTCTGATATTTGTGACTATTTATAACACTATTAATATTAGAAGCTTGAATTAAAAGGTTTATGCAATCATGAACCACTGTGTTAATAGTTAAAAATTACTGTGACATCATTACCACCATCCCCACCATCATTACTACACCAATTATCATATCATCGTCATCCCTACCACCACTTCTACAACCGCCAACACCACATCATCATCCCTACCACCACTACTGAAACCAACACGACCACATCATTCCTACCACCACTGCATCTACCACCACCATCATCACATCATCCCAACCATCACCTCTACAATCACCACCGCCACATCACCATTCCAAATACCACAACCTCATCATAATTCCTATAATAACCACCACTACATCATCAATGCTACCGTCTCTAATATGACACAACCACATCGTCATTCCCACTACAGCCAACACGATCACATCATCATACTACCTACAGCCACCACCACCACATCATTCCCACCACTAATGCAACCATCACTTCATCATCATTCCTACCACCACTACTACAACCACCACACCACATCCTATTACTATTACCACAAATACAACCACCACCACATCATCTATCGGGACCCTCAACTTGATTTAAAGCTTTAGACTATTCTGTTGTCTTGATGGTAATGAAATGGCATAATTTGTGTTGCAAGCACTGTCAAACCTCTAAAACTATAACCAAACAAACAAATGAATCTTTTGTTAATATGTTAATTATAGGCTGATGAATGTCACAATTTACGATTTTAGTTTTAAAGATGGGTTCCATCTCTTTCTGTCCCAGTAAAAAAGAAATTATGCATATTTGCATTAGACCTACTTTACATTCTCTCTTTTTTTTTCAGGAGATAATTGATCGCAAGATTTTACTGTCTCAAAGGCAAGAAAATGGTAAAGTTTATCATGCATTATCTTGTGCCTTAGTATCATTTAATGTAATTTCAGATTACATCCTGTTCCTCCTAACATTCCCCTTTTGATTGATATTTTAAATTGAATAATTAGATAGCATATATTTAGTAAAAACAAAATGTTTATAAAATGATCAAAATGACAATAATTTATTTAAAACAATATACTCTTGTTTGATTACATTCCTTCCACGTCTGTTGTCGCCGGAAGCCAGTGCCTTATATAGCAATGACTATGAAAATTTTTGTTTTCTATTTTTGTAGGAAATACTATTCTTAAATCAAAGCCCTATCTCCACTGAGTAAAAATCTTTTTAAATTTTGAAAATCCATTATTATATAACAAAGTTATGCCGTTTCAAAGATGTCATTTATTTGGATGACTCACAAAGAGAAAAAAATATGGAAAATATGGGACAATTTTTCTGCGTTTTATTCAGGTTTGTGCCTGTATCTCGCTTAATACGTGGAATTAGATATTAAAACTTGGCAATTTTATGGCAAAATTATCAGAAAATATGATGAAGACATCAGAAGAGTTTTAACTTGTATAGTTTTAGAGCTGTATGGCTAGGGTCAACTATAATTTTGTTTTAAAATATACATAATATTGATCATTTGGAACTTTTCCGAAGTGTAATTTTGTGTCTACAACCCATACTAATGACACGAAAAAATCCTGCTCAATTATTATCAATCAGTCCCATGAGACCATGGCTTATATTATTTCTAGTATTTATTTGAGAGAGAGAGAGAGAGAGAGAGAGAGAGAGAGTGTGTGTGTGTGTGTGTGTTAATCTACTATCCCTATGACATAACAATGAAGCAATACCTTAATTTTTAAAAAGCGCGCGAGGATTTGTGTCGTCAGTCTTCGCAAACAAGATATAATTTTGTTTCTTTTATTAAATTTTATTCATCTATTTTTGTCTCAGTGACATTTATCCTAGTCAATTCAATTTTTGTTTGTTGAAATTTAGTTCATTTTAAGTGGGCCAGTCTTAATAGTGAAAGCCATATGATTTTCTATTTAGCCACTTTTGAAGTCGAATTTGGTTAGGTTAAAGTCTGGCCATCTGGCAGCCTTGCCTCTCTCACATCATTTTCGTATCGTGCGATGAGGGAAGCAAAATGGTGGTCTCCATATTTTCACTCATTGAAATGCAAATTGGGTTGATGTTTTGTGAGAATACGGGAAAAGTACTTATCATAGTCCAATGAAATTTGAAATATAAATAGAAGAAATGTGCATATATAACCTTATGAGCGACAAAATCTCTCCTCTTTGTAGTTTTAGAAATATTGTACTCCAAAGAGTAAAAATCTATTTTTAACGGTCTTCTGGTAATCGTACGAGTTTTGTCGCTTGACATAACCTAAAATGACCTTTTTTCTAACTGTGTGCCAACTTTCAGTCATATTCATCAATAAACAGCGTCGTAATTAATTTTTTAAAATAGCATGTACGGAACGGCTTCGTCCCATATTTTGTCGCGAATTTGGGCACTTCGTGAGCGAAAAAGAGGCCCAAAGATTTGTGCGGGATAGTCATTGCTACCTTATATCTATAAAAACAAAGACAACACGTCACCTTCATTCATTTTTGCCACATGGTGTTCTAATTTTTAATGTGCAACTGTGATTTAAATTAAATACTATCTTTTAAATATACACACACACACAAGTTCATACTCAAGGCCAGAGGTATGGCTTATAACAATTTATCAAATTAATATATAAAGTGTTGTTATTGGTTCTTAGTTGTATATTTTTACATTTTTGTGCATTTGCATATGTATATGTATACATTGTCGCCCTAGATTCTCAACTTTGTGTTTATACATTTTTATGCATGCCACGCCTGTAAACGAATTTCCATTTTTTGGATGAATAAAGTATATATTATTATTATTATTATTATTATTATTATTATTATTATTATTATTATTATTATTATTATTATTAACTGTTAACTATGATATTTGAAATTTACAGGATTAACTTGTCATTTATATAGAATTGATATTATTTCATATATATATATATATATATATATATATATATATATATATATATATATATATATATATATATCTTTTTTCCACTCAGATGTTCAAGCATATAAATTTTTACTTTTGAGTATTTGTCAAACTGTAAACTTTAAAATTTTACATTAAACAGCCTCTCAGTTAAACCTCCACAATCAAATATTATTTATTTATCATTTATGTTGCCATAACACATTCACAGAGCTTCTTGGAACAACAGACTTTGTTCTCTCTGATGGTACTGTTGTTTTCAGGACCTGCCCGGAAGAGGAGGATCGACTCATTTTCCAAATTGTAAATTGAGTGTTAATGTGTTTTTCTCTTTTCATTCCACTTTTCTTTGTTGCTACTTTTCTAGTTCCTCAATTAATTTTTTTTTAATTTGTTTTTCTTTACATCTTGACTCTCTGTCTCAAAACAAAACTATTTAGTTCCTAATTTTATCATTTTTTAACAGGAAGTATAAAAGGATGATAAACATCTAGGTGCCAATGAGATATGAAAGTCGTATTGATAAAAATCATAAAAAGAGTTTCTAGCTCTGAGCTCACTAATTATTGTCTTCCACTGCTTTCAATTAGTTCTAATGCTGACAAATAAAAATGATATTTTTTTAGAATCATTCGAGAACTGCATGAACATGATTAAGACCTGTTAATTAATTGATTTATTTCTTTTTTTTGGTTTCATTTTAGGGAACATCTGATCCCAACAGAGCTTTAGCTGCTGCTAAGAAGATGTAAGCTTTATTATGCCCTTTTCTTTGCAGAAACAGTTTTAGATGGTTTCACGTAACTTATTAAGCAGCCAAAAGCAAGAATTAGTTGATCTTAAATGGGCTAAGTTTTTGTCAAATTCATCAATAATGCTGATGTTGTGAATTTATTTATCTTACTTGTCTGAGCTGTAACTTAGTCAACGTTTTAACTGGAGGTTGACCCGGGGTCACTCCTGCCAAATTACAGGGAATTCCCCTAGTGAGTACAGTGTAATCGGGTGATACCAGTCGATTTATGCTCACTTTAATTTCTTTGATATTGATTTGTAATGAGCTTAACCCCAAATTTCTTTACTTTGTGGTATTCACCAATATTTCCTGCTTCTATTCAGATGTATTTTATGCAGTGCTTTTTATAATGATCATGATATTCCACTCTTAAATAGATCGTTTTTCTGTAATTTACAATGCACTAATTTTCCAATAAAAAATTGAATTCTTCAATCAAAATTATAAAGCAACTTTTATTCTTTCACAAATAGAATCGTTTATAGTTGGATGCTAAAATTCCATTGGACATCAACAAAATTGAATTTATGATGATTTTTAGAAAGTTCATCTAGTTATGGAGCACAGTCCAGACATTCATTATAAACTTTTTTAATTCACTGTGTAGGCTTTGTAGAAAACGGTCAAGAATCACTATAGAAAAAAAAACGAATCTCAAAATATTATTATCTCAGGATTTAAAACTAGATGTGGACATTAATAATGACGATGCTAAAAAACACTCAAAAAACAATGTGCTACAAGTGTCATGACAGACCACGTAATTATAAGAACAGATGGGGGAAAGCATAGACCACAGAAACTAGTCATGTGTAGTCAACATATCAAAATAAATCAGAGATTGCAATGATGGCTCAACCTTCTTGGAAACTGTAAAAAGAATAAAGAACAGCAACAGGTCAACATTAATAACCCCGTTATGTAACTATGGAACCAGCAGACAAAAAAACAACCCATGCCTTTCATCCTTCATTAACAGAATATGCAAACCTCGCCTCCCCCCCCCCCCAACCCTCACCCTCTCTCTCTCTCTCTCTCTCTCTCTCTCTCTCTCTCTCTCTCTCTCTCTCTCTCTCTCTCACTCACACACACACACACACACACAAACTTGTGAGATCAAGACACCTTGACCAGAATTCATAACCTTCTGAACCAGCAATCATCAAAGCGTAACACATCAGACAGCTTATCGGATAACATGAATCATGAAAGAACTGTGTGTGACCACCAAAATGTGACTGATTGAATAAAAGGTTACTTTATTCCTCCATGGGTTAGAGGATGTTTTGAGAGTTTATATTCTTGTAAGCTTATAATAATGTTTAACAAACTAAAATCGAAATTACGCTGCTATCTAAATGCAAAATATCTCAAAGACAATGATTTTAATGATAGAGTGTTTGGTACCAACATAAAGCTCAAAGTAATCATTTGGTGTCATTCCTGCCTGTGTACACATCTCTGGATTTTAGCCACTTTTCTGTAAAACAAAGAATATCATTGCCCTTCTCAATTATCAGGCCTTTTATATCTTGAGTCTTTTTCATTTGTTGATTGGAAATACAGACAACCGATGACAATAATATTAATAACAAGAAGAAGAAGGAGAGAAAGAATGAGAAAAGAATAGGAATAATAATGATAATAGTAATACTTAAACGCTATGTAATTTAAGGGAGCAATTTCTACAAATTTTTAGTGTGTGTATGTGTGTGTGTTTGTAAATTGCTTAGGAATGTATGGATTAAGCCCTATATAGGTGCCTGCTTATTATTATTATTGTTATTATTGTTATTATTATTATTATTATTATTATTATTATTATTATTATTATTATTATTATTATTATTATTATTGTTATTATGTAACATAATTTTTTCAAAAAAAATATCTTTCAATTGTTGTATATGATTGATTTGTTCAAGATACTAGTGTTGGTGTGTGAGTCAATGTTGCAAATGCACATTTAGAATTTAAAACAAAGAATATACATTTGTTAGAGATTCTCTGACTTGTGAGTTTACTTTTTTATTCAACTTTAATTTTTATTTAAAGAATTATATATAATCAGTAGATAATATTTCTGATAATAAACAGAAAGGGTTCAATTTTGTTTCATATCCGTGTTTACACCACAGCCGTTTACTGCTTTCACTTTAGTTCGACAGGTAAATTTTGCCGGACGCTAGTTCATAACAGATGGAGACTCACGAAAGGGAGACTGAGCAATTTTTCCAATTTTGATGATTTTTTTCTCAAGTTCAAAGTGGCGTAGTAAAGATGCTATTAGATGTTGCAATAAGATATTTTAGAGTCATAACTAGTGATTTACATACTTTTATTTGATATCATTTTAGTAGATCATTTGGGATAAGATTTTATAGGAAATAACCATAAAAATGGGTCAGAAATTTTAATTACTTCAAACGATATAATCAAAAATTACATAGTTATCTGAGTTTATACAAATAAATGAGAAATACTGCAATAATCATCAATATTCACAGAGTAGAAATATATAATCAAAGTCGTTTTGTAAGAAGCATTGTTGAGATATCCGCTCACCTGTACAGCAATATCCGTTTTTGACAGCAATAAAAAAATGCGTAATCATCGAATTGTAGGGGTTTGTTGATCAAATGATCAAAATGAACTGGTTTTAGTAATGGCAATTGACAATTCTTAGGAAAAGATATGTTATATGCATTCCTTGACGTTTGTATAGATCTAAACTATAATAATAATAATAATAATAATAATAATAATAATAATAATAATAATAATAATAATAATAATAATAATAATAATGATGATGATGATGATGATGATGATGATAATAATAATAATTACGATAATAATTACAACAATAATAATAATGATGATGATGATGATGATGATGATGATGATGATAATGATCATTTTCATGAAAAAAATGTAGTGGCTATCACCTAAACGCCTGCTAATTTTGGTAAAACGCAATAATTTCCCGTTTGCCCGTTTAAAAAAAAAATGGAATTCGCCTTTATATGTCCACTCTGACAGAAAGGATATATAAAAAAGAAAGAAAGAAAGAATAAAGAATTTTACTGAATCATTTGCGGCCAAAGAATTGACTCATCACCTGTTTCCGAGAGTTTTATTTAACTTCCCAACGCCCCAAATTACTATCAATTCATTCAATATAATTTACTCCTCCCTACGCCACGCTCTCCGGCAATTTCCTTTCATGTCCCTCAAACTCCTAACTTTCCATGGAGCGTCCAATCAGCTTTTTACAATTGTCCATTTCCAATTGGCTGCTGAATAAGGACAATTCTAATTTCAATTGTCCACCAGTCGGTCATCAGCAAAGTCAAGAAAGCTCCTCCTACTCAAATCACATATCCCCTCGAAAGTATGGCCTTGTAGCGCAGTCCACCGGCTTTTGATGTTACACAATCATCCGCCACCTTTGATCACATCGCTTTTTGCTGATGTCATAATATATCTATCTACCCTCTTTTCTCACGCCCATTGACTGTACCAACGGACGATGTAGAAGAATATCGAGGGAAGGTGTGAATCGTGAAGACAGAATGGCAAATCGGTGTGAAAGTTATAGGTTTAAAGTTCAATTTTCACAGAGAAATCATGAGAACTTGACTGAACAAGCAATAAAAAATCGTTCCATGCTAAAAATGTGCGTACATGAGTTTTATACACACACACACACACACATCACACACACACACACGCTCCCTCTCTCTCTCTCTCTCTCTCTCTCTCTCTGAGTGTGTGTGTGTACTACTACTACTACTACTACCTCTACTACTACTACTACTACTACTACTACTACTACGATTACTACTCTTACTGCGCTATCATCATCATCATCATCATCGTCATCATCATCATCATCGTCATCATCATAAAATAACAACAACAATAACGTTCTCATCACAATTGGACTTGTGTTCTTATGTCTCTGGAGTTTGTCTGAATACGGGACTAATTTGTAAGCCAACAAAGAATAAGACGAGATGTGATGAAATAAATGCTATATTAAAACTAGATTATTACTCTTTTATTTACTACCATGTGTTAAGGTAACAAAACTCAGATAACATCACTATGATTTTTAAACAATTAAAAATATTTTTCAGGTTAATTTTAAATAGAAAAATATACATTTTTCAAGAGAGAATAAAGTATACTCACCATTTCTTGATATCAATGAAAATAATTGCGTCTTGAAGATGAAAATGTGGCCGTTATATCCATATAAAATAGAAATGAACGATTTTACGAAATCTGTCCTATAGCCTGACTGACAATGAAATCCAAGCAGTGCATTCTACCCGCAGGGATAAACATAGGCCAGTTCTCATGTTCTGGACATCTGTTATGACGTAACCCCGTCATCGACGGTGGGTCGTTCCCATTGGGGGTGAGGCGGTAGTAAACTAAAGTGAAAGATATCTAGTGTAATAAACGGCTCTGACACATATACTGTTTGCTGTCTGAGAACTTTGAAATTAGAAAAACAAATCTTGAAGTGTTTCTAAATTGCAGTTCCCTCATCCCATATTTATACAGGCTTGTATTATATGAATTTGTACTCACCTTACCTTATTCAACAGATGGATAGATAAGTCAAGTTGCCGTATTGATTTTAATATTTTGAAAAGTTAAATGGAAATTCCAATCTAAACTTGGAAGCATCACTCCAATAAATTCATTGCTTGAATCTTTTATTTCAGAGAAGACTGTGTGGCAGGAATTGATGTCAATATGGGATGTCCTAAAGAGTTCTCTATCAAGGTCTGTGGAGCTATTGTTGTCATTCAGTCATCCTTAAAATTAGTTTATAATAATACAATGATTTAATGAAAAAAAATTATGCTCATTAGAATGACCAATTAACAAGTTTTATGACATTTGTTTTTCAACTTGTTGTAGCTGAAAAAAACTACAGGACAGCTCGTGTACAATGGTCGCAGATGCAACGGAAGCTTGGCCACAAAGGAAAATTTTAAAATTCCCATTCTGCAGCTTATATGATTCATATAGATTGTGCATGCCTATAATGGGCAATATCTCTTGGTAAAATGGCTCTAACAGGGGTGTAAGTTGCAAGTTTGGTACTCCATTGAGAAAAGCGAACTACCATATCTATTCATGAAGGAAAGAGGAAAGTACACAAAAGTTTTAGGGGATGGAGATGCGTGGGGGGTGGGGGTGGGGGGGCCAAGTAGCAGTTATTGTGTGTACTATTCATACTATCGACATTTCTCTGCAAACTTTGTGTAACATACCAGCAAGCACCCAACAAAAGGTGTGACGAGAGGTGCATATATGGCTGATCAACAAGTTGATAAACTTAGGTGTAATGTATTTGGTGTAGAGTGACAGTTTGTGTAATTCATGCCTGATTATGTAACTGTGCTTAGTGAGAAGTGAATGGGTGATGAGCTCTCTGTGAAGCTTGAGACTGTCTTTTACAATCATAGTGACTGTGTGTTACTCGTGTTTTGAAGTGCATTCAGTAGTGGTATTGACTACCAGCAGTGAGTAGGGATGAGATATTAGTTGTGTGGCTATGTGGTCTAGTGGTATGACACACTCTTTCAGATCGGAAGGTCCTGAGTTCGAGCCTCACTCGGTGCATAGTTGAGTCCTTGGAAAAGGCTCTTTACTCACATTCTCTCATCGTTGTCAGGTGTAAAATGAGTACCTGGTCATTAACAGCATTGTCTCTGTGGGAAAAAATTGTAATATTGCCTAACAGGTGTCATGTATCGTTCTATATGTTGCAAGTTGCTGATGGCCAGGGACCCCTTGTAAAGCGCTTCGAGCACGTTTAGTGGATGCTGCTTTATATAAATGCTCAATTTTTTTGTTTGTTTTTTTTTAAAATTTGGAAATATATATAGAGGTGGAAAGCAGAGTACAGGAGGATGGTAGAATTTAACCATTGCATTGTACTGCCTTGCCTTTTGTTCCAAAGAAAGTATTAAAAGTCTGAAGTGAGAACTAGAGGGGGATGAGGGATGGTTGTTGGATGGGAGGGGGTGAAGAGATGGAAGTTAGAGCTGTGAAGATCTAGTGAATGATTCCCGGGTCATCTGAGTGCGAGCAGCAAATTGTATCCCGGATCACAAGTATTCATGAATACTTTTGATCTGGCTAGAATTATTTTAGTAAATGGAACAAGATCTAATATTTTTATATTTGAAGGGAACAATAATCAAAAAGATTCTCATATATTCGTAATTATTTTGTAAAAACACAATAAAAGAGAGTCTTGGCTACAATAATAATTTCAAAGAAATCAAATATCACCATTAAACATTAAAAAAACATTATGTACAACATTTTGGAATATTAAATACCTATCTAACATAGATCGAATAAATATGAAAATTAAAAATTCACCTTTCTTATCTCATGATTTCCTGCTCTGGTTGCCGGCTATTTTGGTGTCGAAGTGCCATCAAGAAATCTTCAATCTTGCCTTTCTCTTTCCCTTTAAGAACAAAATTTTCCAACACAGCTTTTTCAAACATAACTCTTGTCTTCCACAACCAGAAATTTTTCAACCTTTCACTCTTTCAAGATTAATTTAAAGACTGATTGTTTGAAATAGCTTTTATTTTAGTTAGATGCTTTTAAAATTACATTTTTGTTGCTGAACTCTAGTTTATTTTAGGTTTTCACATTGTGAATACATATTTGATTGAAAAACACCTTAGAGCATGAATTTGTGTAGTTGCGTGATATACAAATTATTTATTATTATTTTGGATTTAACAGGTCTCAGCTGCAGTGGGGATTATTTTGTTCACCCCACTATCCCTGAAATATCTTGAGATTCACTGTACTAAAAATGAATATCCAGTGGCCCAGATTAGTGGAGTAATCCACTTTCTTTGTGCTTCACACGTCTTCCCCAAATAGACAGTATGGAATGAAATTTTCCTGTCACTGGAAAGACACTTTTGCACCATGTTAAAATGTCAATCATTGCCTGTCACGGATACTCATTCACACCTGAGTCAAGAGTACACTCTATATGCCCATATAGGGATACCCATTCACACCTGGTTCAATAAGGCTTGTTAGTTAAAATGTTTTTTGGTTTTGTTTTGTTCTTTTTTTTTTTTTTTTTTTTGTTTCTTTGGGTTTTTTTTTTGGTTTTTTTTTTCAAATTTCTGCTTTGAAATTATTTTCTCTCTGATCTTTTTTTTTAAGAAAAGATTTGTTAGTTACTTTTTGAAGTAGTCAGTGATAGAAGGATGTCTTTGCTTTAGTCTACTATCAACAACTCCTCTTCAATATTGTCAATGTTCTGTAATGATTTTGTCAATCACTCTTTCTCAAGAAATTTCCTAAGTCTCACAAGTAATGAAAATCCTTTGTGCAAGCGAATGTAGCAATGACTATGAAAATTTTTGTTTTCTATTTTTGTAGGAAATACTTCTCTTAAATCAAAGCCCTATCTCTACTGAGTAAAAATCTTTTTGAATTTTGAAAATCCATTAATATTTAACAAAGTTATGCAGTTTCAAAGATGTCATTTATTTGGATGACTCACAAAGAGAAAACAATACGGAAAATATGGGACGCTTTTTCTGCATTTTATTCTGGTTTGTGCCTGTATCTCGCTTAATACGTGGAATTAGATATTAAAACTTGGCAGTTTTATGGCAAAATTATCAGAAAATATGATGAGGACATCAGAAGAGTTCTAACTTGTATAGTTTTAGAGTTGTATGGCTAGGGTCAACTATAAATTTGTTTTAAAATATACATAATATTGATCATTTGGAACTTTTCCGAAGTGTAATCTTGTGTCTACAACCCATACACATGACACGAAAAATGCCTGCTGAATTATTATGTTAGTTCTAGTATTTATTTGAGAGAGAGAGAGAGAGAGAGAGAGAGAGAGAGAGAGAGAGAGAGAGAGAGTGTTAATCTACAATCCCTATGACATAACAATGAAACAATACCTTAATTTAAAAAAGCGCGCGAGGATTTGTGTCATCCGTCGTCACGAACAAAGTTGCCAGATGGCCACGTGTGTGGCCAAATATATAATTTTGTTTCTTTTTTTACATTTTATTCATCTATGTTGTCTCAGTGACATTATCCAAATCTATTCAATTTTCTGTTTGTTAAATTTGTTCATTTTAATTCATCTTGTTGTGAAAGCCAATTTTTCTATTACCAATTTTGTTTAAATTATCATTTTGAAGTCAATGTCAGGTTAAAGTCATTGGCCATCATTGGCAGCCTCTGCACCTCTCACTCAAGTCATTTTCGTGTTGCGCGATGGTGGAGCAAAATGGCGGTCTCCATATTTTCACTCATTGAAATGCAAATTGAGTTGATGTTTTGTGAGAATACAGGAAAAGTACTTATCATAATCGAATGAAATTTGAAATATAAATAGAAGAAATGTGCATATATAACCTTATGAGCGACAAAATCTCTCCTCTTTGTAGTTTTAGAAATATTGTACTCCAAAGAGTAAAAATCTATTTTTAACGGTCTTCTGGTAATCGTACGAGTTTTGTCGCTTGACATAATCTAAAATGACCTCTTTTCTAACTGTGTGCCAACTTTCAGTCATATTCAATTATAAACAGCGTCGTAATTAATTTTAAAAAATAGCATGTACGAAACGGCTTCGTCCCATATTTTGTCGCGAATTTGGGCACTTCGTGAGCGAAAAAGAGGCCCAAAGATTTGTGCGGGATAGTCATTGCTAGCTAATGTGTTCTTCAATTGTGCCTCTTCTCCATCATTCTCATCATTATTGTCATTATCATCACCATGGCAATCATTTTTAAATGTGGAAAGGAGGTCACTCTCATCACGTTTCCAATCAATTGATCCGGTGTAACACACATGAGAGTGTTCGTCAATTCTGACAAGTTGATTTAAGGGCATGCCAATAACAGAGTTGCTCAATTGGTCATACTTCTTTCCGATAACCAAAGTGCTTGGACATCATAAGTAGACTCTGCCAAAGGATCATCCTCCATTTCATCGAGTGGATCAGTTTGTGATTGGGCATTGATGCCTGCTTTTTTTTAAACCATTTTGTTATCGTTGTTGCTGGATTGGCAGTCAGGCAATCCATAAAAGTGAATGTCATTGTTGGAGCTGTTTAAAGTGGGATTGCTATCAATAACGAAAGTCCAGACAAAAAAAAAAGGGTCATAGCAGAATGACCATATTAGACATCACTTGTCTAGACAACTCGATTGCACAATTTACAACCCATCATGACAGCGAGGCGCCACGAGGCATCAAAGTCAGGCACCGTGCAGTCACACGAAGACCTGATCAGCCTGTCTCTGTCACTTATTGTGTACAACCTCCATTGTCATCACCTGTAGTGTTGTTTAAACAAAGCTGAATGGATTGCAATTGGCAACAAAGGAACATGTGTGAATGTGTGAACACACTAGGCGATATATATATATATATGTATATATATATATATATATATATATATATATATATATATATATATATATATATATATATATATATATATATATATATTATATATCAATATATTAAGGCAGGTTAGTAAACAAACAAAACAAAAGGTTGTTTTGGGTTTGTTGCAAGGTATTGACTTTGACAAGTGGCAGCGAAGTTCAAATAAGTGGTCTTCAGTTCAAGTGGTCGCTATAGGAGGTATTTGCCCATTAAGATTACGACTTTAGATGGTCTTGGTCACGTCAGGAAGGTTTCCGTTATATAGAGGTCAAATATAGAGAATAAACTCAAGGGTGCAACAGAGCTGGTCATTCTTTAGAGGTGGTCGCTAAGGCAGGTTTGACTGTACAATCATGGCCAAATGAATTCAATCCCAAAGTGATCACTGTTTTGTTTATTCGCCTTAACAATGCCTTTCTATCAGTTCTCATTTGTTATTTATTTTGCCTTCTCTTGTGACATTGACAAATAACTTTGAGCATTGTCAGCGACTGAAAGACTGACAGTGATTGCAAAAATTAGGACCTAGTCTCATAGCCTTGGTAAGGCATTTTACACACATTAACCTCAATTGAGGCAGGTGTGAAATTTTACCTGACTTTAGGCAATGATGAATTTGTAAGAATGCTGGCATAAAAAAGATGCCTTACATACAACTTATGCTGCTGGTAATTGAAATATGATTCCATACGGTCTGATAAAGGAATAAATGAAATGCATTGAGCAAAATGAATCTGTAAAAAAGCACTATATGAAGGTTCATATGTAATCACTCAATTCTATATACTATTTTCATTTGAATGCAGAGTTTGTTTTCTTTTCTTTTCTCAGTATCTGGGCATTTGGGCAGAAAAACACTTTCAGCATTTATATCCACCAGATTTTTAAAACTGTTTTTGCTTCAAATGATGCTTTTGGGCATTCCCGAATTTTCTCAGTTCGGTTAAAGTCTGGACTGTCACTTGGTCATTTCAGCAAAGATATTTTTTGAGCTGAAGACAACTCCTTTGTGTGGTATGGGGTCTTATGACTTCCCATGGTGGGTGGAGAGGTCACTCTTTTCGTGTCTTCTATTCCCCATATCTGTTTTCTCTTGCTCTCTGTCTTTGTCTTTGCAAGATTTTTTCATGGTCCTGACATGGATCACATGGATCCTTTGCTGTGAGGGAAATCAAATACATATTTAGTTTTTTTTTGAGAGATGATCTTCTTCCCCCCCCCCCCCCCCCCCCCCCCCCCCCTCCTTGTAAAACGTCTCTCTGTTATTATATTGTTATAATATACTATTATAATTTTTTAAAATATATAATATATTATACTATTTAAACATTTGAATACATCCTTTATAACTGGATGTTTAGCTTGTGTGGATTGATAGTGTAATCTTCTGTTCCCTATTTTAACCAATCCCCTTTGTCTTTCTTTTTCTCAGCTCTTTTAACTTCAGATCTGTGACTTTCCCCTATCCTTTTCCTTTTTACCTAGCACTGAAATGACCTTACACTATTGCAAGTTCCCTAAAAACAAACATGAAAATTGCTCCTGAAAACAAACAAAAAGATCAAATACCTTTGTGATGCTTGTGCTGATGAAAAGGCTGGCCAATTAGATGACTTTGATGGAAACTGAGCAGTACTTTGTTGGAGCCATATCAAGGTTTCATCATTTTTAAAAATTTGCTCGGATTGAAATTTTTATGAATTTTCTGTTGTTTTTGTTAGCTCAACAAGCTCAATTTTGAGAATTCCTATTTGTTTGTCCAACCTTGGCTGGCCATTTTTCTCCTAGAGATAAGATTGTTATTTCCTTTTGCGATTAGTTCAAGTTTTAATTTTTCTATATTAATCCATCAGTGAATGCTGGCCAGGTAACCCAGGCTGCCTTCTAGGATATAAGTAAGAAGTTTGCATCCGCTGCTTATCCATTTTTCTTTTCAAAACTCGGTAGACTATTGAAACAGGAATGTTTGCTCCTTCAGAAATGGTGCTTGGATTTGTAATTCCATCTTTCAATAATTTGAATAAGATTTCTCCTTTCCAGATGTGTCATTTTTATGTGCATCATTGAAAGTATTGGCTAGAAGCATAGAGTTAAAAGTGCTAAACTGTTCAGAACATACACAATTACAACTGTGTCAAAGTATTTAGCATAGGGCACTGAATATTTGGAAACGTCTATTAAACATTCTAATTTCTTTGAACTGTATCATTATTGTGGTTAGGATCTGTAAAGTTTATGTACTTAATTATTTCCACTCTTTTTTACAGGGTGGAATGGGTGCAGCTTTATTAACCAATCCTGAAACAGTGAAAAAGGTTTGTCACATTCTACTTACAAGAGTTCTTTTTATGAACAAATACTAAAAGATTTTGCTACCCCCCCCCCCCTCCCTCCCCCATTCCATTAGCAACTATATGGTGTGAGAAAAATAAACAAACTGCAAAAAGTACTGTTTCAAAACAGAGAATATAGCAGAAAACTTTAGAAATTTACAAGAAACAAGAACAAGAGTTAATACTTGCCAAGTTCAATTAAAGATCCTTTATTTGTTAAGAAACTATGCCAGTTACACTGAGGTTGATTAACCTTAATCGTACGTCAGGGTTGTTACCCCAGGCCTTGTTTTTTTTGCTTTTAAGAAAACTTATAATTCGAATTTTTCTCTGAAATTTTCAGTAATCCTCAAAAATTCATTTTTACAAAGGTCTCTGCTCAAATGGTTATAAAAAATTGCATAACATGGTGACCATTGGCAATTTCACAACATGCCACTTTTTTACAAATGGGGTTGACTTTATGCCCCAATTTTCCAAAAAGAACCCCCCCCCCCCCCCCCCCCCCCCCCGTTTATTTCTACATTGAATTTTTATTTCACTCTGTGGGACATGTTTCTGTGAATCTTGTGATATCATTTTTACAACTTTTCAAAAGAAGGAAATATTTTAATCAACAAATTTTACAATGGATTATATTCTACATTATATTTTTTTATCCTCCTTGTCAGTTGACATTCTGGTACCGACTTATGTTCTCATCATTGTTTATGCTTATGTCATCATCCGAATACAATACAAGTACACAGCATAACAGTTTTTGTCGAGCCAGAGGTGGCTGTTGCAAACAACGACCTATTGAAGTGTGTATCGGCAATCGGACTAGACACCGTCCTGCAGAATCACAACCACCTGTTTTAATAACAATAAACTGTGTGAGAGGTGTTAAAATCAATCACTTTGGGGATGTGTCAAAACTAATAGCCTTTCCCAAAGTAACAACATTGTGCAACAATAACGGCCATAGTGAACTCATCTCAAGACAAAGACCAACTGAAGCCGACATGGGAGTAATTAATGAAATAAAACCACTAGAATTATCAACACTGTTTAAGAATAGCAGCTGGGGCTGTGTTCAAACAACCAACAAACAAACATAATCACCGATACTGTTGGCATTTCAAACATCAGACACGAATTGAGAAATGTAAATAAAACAACCTGTGGGGGAAAATGTATTAAAAGAGATAACACAGAGCCTTGTAACGAAACTGAGGACACCCACGAACAATCTGTATCAATGTGTGAGAACCACTTACAGAGTACATTAAAGTGTCAAACCTTATGAAGTGTGGGTTATGTAACTCAAGATCAGTATGTAATAAAAATACAACTCTGGTTTATGAACACATTTTGGACAACGACTATGACATATTATTCATAACAGAGACATGGCTAAAAAAGGAAAATCGTGATTACATCATTAGTAAAATGATACCTTTTGGGTACAATGTGATCAAGAAAAGCCGGAAAGGTTGACAAGGTGATGGGTTAATGATAGTTCACAAGGAAAATATAGCCTTACAGAAAACAAAAGTAACGACTAAGCCCATGACCTTGGAAACCATCAAATGTCAACTAAAAGACAAAAACATGAAACTTAACTGTGCTCTTATTTATCACCCAACACCATCTAACAAAAACAAAACAACGACAAGACAGTTTTTGGCAGAATTTGAACAGTATTTCACCGCTCTGTCCAAAAGTGACAATATATTTACATCTTAGGGGATTTCAACATCCATGTGAATGACAAGTCGAATAACAATTCATCGAATTTTCTCAATTTAATTGAGGCACAGAACTATGTCTAACTCATCACAGAACCAACACATTAAAAGGGAAACACGTTAGACCTCATCATTAAACACCGTGATGACACTTTGTTGAATAACACACACGTACAAAGTAACCACATATCAGACCATCAATTTGTTTTATTTGAATTGAATTTGGAAAAACCTAAACTAACAAAAAAGACAGTAACATTTCGAAAATATAAGTCATTAGATATTGATAAATTTAAAATTGACATTATTACATCTGGTCTTACCACCAAAGTTGAACATGCATACACAGCAGATGGCAAAGTTTCTGTTTTTAACAAAATTATGTCTGAACTTCTTGATCACCATGCTCTGTTGTCAACTTAAGTTATCACCACAAGGCCTGACACATCATAGTTCACTGAGGAAATTCGGTTGTCAAACAGATTAAGACGAGAAGCAGAAGAAACATGGTGGAAAATAAGACTCACAAGACATAGAGAGTTGTATAAACAAGCACGAACTGCAACTAACACTCTGATAATCGAAATCGAAAAAAAATCTATCAGAGACAAGGTGAACGATAGTAAACGAGTAAGAAGCTTTTTAATGTCCTGAATGGTTTGATGAAAGTTGATAGTGGGGAAAAATTATGCCATCACACCAAAACAAATCAGAACTTGCAGAGCTCTTCAATGATTACTTCACTAATAAAATTTCTACCATTTGATCCAAATGGATAATTCAGTCAACACCGCTGAATATGAAGATAGCATGCCACCTAGATCATGCTCATTGTCCAATTTCTGCTCTGCTTCAATAGAAGAGGTTACTGAATTAATTAAGAAGGCCCCAAATAAATAGTGCAAACTTGATGTTGTACCAACATGGCTTTAGAAAGAATGTGTAAAGGAAGTCGCACCTGCTATCACTTCGATTGCAAATAGGTTTATCGAGAATGCAAACATTCCAAGCTGCTTCAAAGAAGCTCTAATTACTTCACTTTGAAAAAGAAAAATTTAGACAGTGATCAATTTAAAAACTACAGGACAGTCTCGAACCTTCATTTCATTTCAAAATTAATAGAGAGACTCATTGTCAAACGTCTTAACACCCACATAAATCTCAACAATTTGCATATTGTTTTTTAATACGCCTATAAGCGATCACACAGCCCAGAAACAGCACTTTTGTGTGTCCACAATGATATTGTTGACAAAAACGATAATGTAATACTACTGCTGCTCTACTTAAGTGCCGTGTTCACGCAATACTACTAGACTGAATGCAGAGGCTTTTTGGAATTGGAGACAAAGCTCTATGTGGTCTAGTGGTATGACACTCGCTTTCGGATCGGAAGGTCCTGAGTTCGAACCTCGTGCTCGGCGCATAGTTGAGTCCTTGGAAAAGGCTCTTTACTCACATTCTCTCTCCGTACTCAGGTGTAAAATGAGTACCTGGCCATTAACAGCGTTGTCTTTGTCCGAAAAATAGTAATATCGCCTAACAGGCGTTATGCCCCGTCCTACCTGTTAAATGTTGCTGTTGACCAGGGACCCCTTGTAAAGCGCTTTGAGCATGTTTAGTGGATATTAACAAGATATGAAGTGAATAGAAAAGTGCCAGAAGACAATAGAGAATAAAAATTTTTTCGCGGCGGTGGTGGGGTTTGAACCTGCGACCTTATTGGTACGACAATTCCGCCTGGCAGGTGAGAGCGTGGCTCTACCGTGTGAGCTATCCACGAACACAAAAATATTCGTTTCAAACTCAAAGTCATTACTAGATCCCTCTCTCACCCACTTCTTGAGATCGCCGATTCGTTCGTACACCACCATCGCGAATAATTTTGACCAGCAGTTAAGCTTAATAGCCAATATTCTCAACACAAACATATAACATAGAAACGATTGAGACATTGAGTATGCTCCGGTGTATGGGGTGAATTTTAATTCAGAAAAGTGAGTGGAGCAGGCACTTATGTTGGTAACAACAAGATATGAAGTGAATAGAAAAGTGCCAGAAGACAATAGAGAATAAAAATTTTTTCGCGGCGGTGGTGGGGTTTGAACCTGCGACCTTATTGGTACGACAATTCCGCCTGGCAGGTGAGAGCGTGGCTCTACCGTGTGAGCTATCCACGAACACAAAAATATTCGTTTCAAACTCAAAGTCATTACTAGATCCCTCTCTCACCCACTTCTTGAGATCGCCGATTCGTTCGTACACCACCATCGCGAATAATTTTGACCAGCAGTTAAGCTTAATAGCCAATATTCTCAACACAAACATATAACATAGAAACGATTGAGACATTGAGTATGCTCCGGTGTATGGGGTGAATTTTAATTCAGAAAAGTGAGTGGAGCAGGCACTTATGTTGGTAACAACAAGATATGAAGTGAATAGAAAAGTGCCAGAAGACAATAGAGAATAAAAATTTTTTCGCGGCGGTGGTGGGGTTTGAACCTGCGACCTTATTGGTACGACAATTCCGCCTGGCAGGTGAGAGCGTGGCTCTACCGTGTGAGCTATCCACGAACACAAAAATATTCGTTTCAAACTCAAAGTCATTACTAGATCCCTCTCTCACCCACTTCTTGAGATCGCCGATTCGTTCGTACACCACCATCGCGAATAATTTTGACCAGCAGTTAAGCTTAATAGCCAATATTCTCAACACAAACATATAACATAGAAACGATTGAGACATTGAGTATGCTCCGGTGTATGGGGTGAATTTTAATTCAGAAAAGTGAGTGGAGCAGGCACTTATGTTGGTAACAACAAGATATGAAGTGAATAGAAAAGTGCCAGAAGACAATAGAGAATAAAAATTTTTTCGCGGCGGTGGTGGGGTTTGAACCTGCGACCTTATTGGTACGACAATTCCGCCTGGCAGGTGAGAGCGTGGCTCTACCGTGTGAGCTATCCACGAACACAAAAATATTCGTTTCAAACTCAAAGTCATTACTAGATCCCTCTCTCACCCACTTCTTGAGATCGCCGATTCGTTCGTACACCACCATCGCGAATAATTTTGACCAGCAGTTAAGCTTAATAGCCAATATTCTCAACACAAACATATAACATAGAAACGATTGAGACATTGAGAACGAATCGGCGATCTCAAGAAGTGGGTGAGAGAGGGATCTAGTAATGACTTTGAGTTTGAAACGAATATTTTTGTGTTCGTGGATAGCTCACACGGTAGAGCCACGCTCTCACCTGCCAGGCGGAATTGTCGTACCAATAAGGTCGCAGGTTCAAACCCCACCACCGCCGCGAAAAAATTTTTATTCTCTATTGTCTTCTGGCACTTTTCTATTCACTTCATATCTTGTTGTTACCAACATAAGTGCCTGCTCCACTCACTTTTCTGAATTAAAATTCACCCCATACACCGGAGCATACTCAATGTCTCAATCGTTTCTATGTTATATGTTTGTGTTGAGAATATTGGCTATTAAGCTTAACTGCTGGTCAAAATTATTCGCGATGGTGGTGTACGAACGAATCGGCGATCTCAAGAAGTGGGTGAGAGAGGGATCTAGTAATGACTTTGAGTTTGAAACGAATATTTTTGTGTTCGTGGATAGCTCACACGGTAGAGCCACGCTCTCACCTGCCAGGCGGAATTGTCGTACCAATAAGGTCGCAGGTTCAAACCCCACCACCGCCGCGAAAAAATTTTTATTCTCTATTGTCTTCTGGCACTTTTCTATTCACTTCATATCTTGTTGTTACCAACATAAGTGCCTGCTCCACTCACTTTTCTGAATTAAAATTCACCCCATACACCGGAGCATACTCAATGTCTCAATCGTTTCTATGTTATATGTTTGTGTTGAGAATATTGGCTATTAAGCTTAACTGCTGGTCAAAATTATTCGCGATGGTGGTGTACGAACGAATCGGCGATCTCAAGAAGTGGGTGAGAGAGGGATCTAGTAATGACTTTGAGTTTGAAACGAATATTTTTGTGTTCGTGGATAGCTCACACGGTAGAGCCACGCTCTCACCTGCCAGGCGGAATTGTCGTACCAATAAGGTCGCAGGTTCAAACCCCACCACCGCCGCGAAAAAATTTTTATTCTCTATTGTCTTCTGGCACTTTTCTATTCACTTCATATCTTGTTTTTACCAACATAAGTGCCTGCTCCACTCACTTTTCTGATTTAGTGGATATTGCACTATATAAAAGCTCCATTTAAAAAAAAAATTTTTTAGAATGGTTTTCATGCCATCTACGAGACAGGTCACAGTGCGTTCTCATAAATGATTCCCTTTCATCACCAATAAAGCTGCAATTTGGCGTTCCACAGGGTTTGTTGGCCCTTATATTTTCACAATGTACACAAAACCCTTAAGCAACATCTGTCTCAGTCATCATCTCTACGCCAATGATACCCAGTTATACACTCCCATTTCATCAAAAAACATTGAAGAAATAAAACAGCTACTCGTAGCATGTTTAGATAACGTTAAAGCATGGATGACAAACAACAAGCTTAAATTAAATGAGTTGTTTGTATTCAAAAAGACAGGAAAGGATATACTCATTAACCAACTGCCCCTCGGAGAATCTGTTCTTAAAACTTCCAATGTTGTTCGAAACCTAGGTTTCTATTTTGACACGCACCTAAACATACGTGCACACATAACAAAGTGCTGTTAGACGGTTCATAGCGGTCTCCAAATGATATGCAGGATACGCAGGACAAAACATGCAAACCACTCATCCATGCCTTTGTTACCAGCCACTTGGATTATTGTAACTCTCCTGTATGGTCTACCAAAAACATCACTGAACAGACTACAGTTGATGCAAAACAAAGCTGCATGTATAGTTACAAGGACAAAGCCTTGGGACCATATAATAATAATGATAATAATAATAATAATAATAATAATAATAATAATAATAATAATAATAATAATAATAATAATGATAATAATAATAATAATAATAATAATAATAATAATAATAATAATAATAATAATAATAATAATAATAATAATAATAATAATAATAATAATAATAAATCATAATAATAATAATCATAATAATAATAATCAAAATAATAATAATAATAATAATAATAATATAATAATAATAATAATAATATAATAATAATAATAATAATAATAATAATAATAATAATAATAATAATAATAATAATAATAATAATAATAAATAATAATAATAATAATAATAATAATAATAATAATAATAATAATAATAATAATAATATAAAACACATTTATACAGCGCTCATTCTCGTGTAAAACACAAGCTCTGGGCACTTTACAATACAAATTATCAATTTTGAGTGAAAAATAGAATATAATGATAAAATAAATAATGCAATTAATTCATATATATTGTAACACGCCTGACAGGCAAGACGTGTGTTTGTTGTGCTCTGGATTTGTTGTCTTTTTATAGAGAAAACTGCGTCTTTTTAAAGTGAATCGTATATGTAGAAATTCATTGTGATCTGGACTTTTAATCTATGTGAAAATTGTGATTTTTTAACTGTTGAAATTTGTGATATTTTAGAAAATCGGTATTTTAAATCTTATTTTGAGGTCAACACACACTGTTTACTTTGATATACTTCAAGTTCTCTTCACCATAACAGTCGCCGTGCCAGTATTGTCAGTGTACTGTGACAACTAGTACAGTTAGAACTTTAATCACCAGTGTGTCGTGAAATCAAGACTTTTTGACGTAGACACATTATGGATGTTTCTAGCCCTGTTTATTACAATCTGTTATTTTTAGCCCTTAGATATCTCGTCAATATATACAAACAACACTGTACCATACTTTTAAACAATGATTGTTTTGACCGCATAGGGGTGGCATACGTAAACAGAGAATGATACCTGTTCATATTGGTCATAGACCACCCTCCCCCACCCACCGGCCTAGACTCCCAGCAACAATTATAAAACTGCCACTGTCGTCGGCGTCGTCGCTATCGTCACCACCATCATCATCGCTGACGTATTCATCGTTGTCGTCGTCGTTATCATTACCACCACCGCCACCATCACCATCGCCATCATCGATATCATCACCATCAGCGTCACCACCAATGATACGACCACCATCACTACCAGCAGTGTCACCACCACCTCTACCATTATTGTCACAGTCATCACCATTGCCATCGTCATCCTTCGTCTCGTCACCATCAGCTCATAATTCAGTAAACATAATGTATTTTAATTCTCAGTCTGTCCGAAACAAGTCCTTACAAATCAATGATTTAATTTGTGACTCTAATAGTGACATTGTGTTTATCACTGAAACGTGGCTAGAAGAGGTCGGAGATGAAGTAATTTTACGTGAATTAACGCCGGTCAATTTTAACATCCTGTCACATCCAAGGACATCAGGACGTGGCGGCAGTATTTGTGCAATTTATAATAATTCTATTAAAATAAAATCGGAAAATATCAACAACTGTTAAGTTTGACATAATTTAGGATGACACAGGATATTTTTGTAACTATGGTTTTTATTCAAACTCAAAGAACAACATATTAATGTGGAGACATCATGAGTGAATTTCAGTAGGAAGGAATCAACAGTAAAAGTGAACAGTAAACACCTGGTTATTTATCATAAAAGTGAATGCCCTTGGTTCAAGGGAAATAACCAACAAAGTATTGTAGAGAGACATTATTACACAGTTGTTTCTCTTAGACCATTAGAAATCATAAGATCATATACTAATAGTAATAATACATAGAAATAATTCAACACCCCCACTTGATCTAATGATTCTAATTGAAATTTTAAACTTTTAACGTACATTAATCCATTATAATATATAAATGTTGGTTTATCCATTGAGTAAATAAAACAAGTTACTTACTGAAGAAATTCTAATTGAGATTCTCACAAATCTCAAATTCTTATACATGTAGTTATAATGGTACAAGTCAAGTCCATAATAATTTTCAAAAGAAAATTAAAAGTGCAAAACATTCCCTAATAATTTTGTATGTCAGATAGAAACAAAATCATAAGACTCATATTCATGTAACATTATCAAGTTGTTTGATAAAGCAATAAAAGTAAAACAAGAATCATAATACTTGTATGTGTGTCTCATCAACACAAGTATTCACATTATTATGCGTCAAAATAATACATCCAAAACAATTTCAAGGCTATCACCATATTTTAGCCAAAAATCAAGGATTTGAATTTCTGCAATTGAAATTTAGTTGAAGGCTTTGTCATAATATCTGCCAACATGTCTGCAGTAGGGCAGTACTTTAAAGTAAACTTTCCATTCCTTAGTTCTGTGCGAATAAAATGGAATTTTATGTCTATGTGTTTAGATCTTTGTCTGTTCACTGGATTGTTCACTCAAGCGATTGTTCCCTGATTGTCTTCAAAAATCAAAACATTGCCTGATTTATATTCTCTGTCAATGTCTTTCAACAACTGGTCTAAGTAAAGGCTTTCTTGTTCTGCAAGTGCAAGAGCCATGTACTCTGCCTCACATGAGGACAAAGCAACACTGGGTTGTCTCCTAGATTTCCAAGAAACTAAAGCTCCATTAGATGTCAGACCAAAACAATAACCTGAAGTGCTTCGCATATCATCAGGACTTGAAGCCCAATCGGCATCACTATACCCTATCAAAGAAAGGTTGTCAATACTTCTTCTGTAAGTTAATTCATAGTCAATGGTTCCCTTCAAATACCTAAATACATGTTTGACTGTCACCCAATGGCATGCCAATGGTCTGGACAAATGTTGAGAAAGTTTTGTAACTATCCAGCAGATGTCAGGCCTAGTGCATATCATAAGATAAATCAAGCTACCAACAGCCTCCCTGTATTTTCTTTCATCTATTGGATCACTATCATTTGACCACTCAAATTTTTGTTCAGAGGGATTTGCTCTTGGTTTGCAATTAGTCATATCTAACCTTTCCAGAATTTTCTGAGTGTATCTTTTCTGGTTCATTTTCACATATCCTTTCCCTTGCTCAAATTGTATACCCAGGAAATAGGATAGATTCCCCAAATCTTTCATCTTAAATCTGTCTTTAAGAACTTTCTTAGTATCAGACATGACATTTACATTATTTGCAGCAATAACAAGGTCATCAACCCATGCTATAATAATGACAGTTTCATTTTCAGTGAACTTGGTGTACACACAGTGATCAGACTGGCTCTGCACAAACTTATTTTCAAGTAGATGAGTATGCAGCAGGTTGTTCCAATTTCTCCCTGACTGCTTGAGTCCATACAAAGACTTTTGCAATTTATAAACTAGTTTGTTGTCTTTTGAATCTTTAATTTCAAAGCCTTCTGGTTGCTCCATGTATATTTCTGCATCAATTGGGGCATTCAGATATGCGGATTTTACATCCATTTGGTGTAAAATCAAGCCGTTCTGACAAGCAAGTTGCATCAATGTTCGAATTGATGTAATGTTTGCAGCTGGTGCAAAAGTTTCAGTGTAATCAATACCCTTAATCTGGCTATAACCTTTAGCTACATATCTAGCTTTGTATGACTTTGAGCCTTTTGAGTCTTCTTTCATTGTGTATACCCAACGTCCCCCCACTGCATTTCTGCCTTCTGGAAGCTCTGTTAAAGTAAATGTTTCATTTTCTTTCAAGGCATTAATTTCTTCTGCCATAGCTTCCTTCAAGAAGTCAGAAGCTGGGGATTCAATTGCTTCTTTGTAATTTTTGGGAATACAGTACAACATTTTGTAACAATAATCAACATTTGCATTATCATTATCAACATGTACATCATCATCATAATCAACATTTGTTCTATAACAAGTTTCATAATCATCTAAGTACTTTGGTGGTTTAGTTTCCCGCCTAGGATAATGTGAATTTCCCTTTCTTTTGTCAACAACTACAATTTGGGTGCTTTTTTCATCTACGAGGGCTCTTTCATAATTAACCGAAAAATGCCTGTAAAATCCGCGTTTTTTATGCTATCAACAAAATTCTTGCACGTGTTCATACCTTGACTCGTCCTTTATTTCTCTACGTAACAGCCACGTCTGTCGACACACTTCTGCCAACGCCGCACCATGGAATAGATACCCTCTCGGAAGAAATTTCCGTCAAGGTTTTGTAGCCATTTCCGCACATGGTCAACAAGCTCTTCATCGACATCAAAGCGCTTTCCTGCCAGCTCACGTTTCAGTGGCCCAAAGAGGTGATAATCAGATGGTGCGAGGTCTGGACTGTGTGGTGGGTGTGGCAAAATCTCCCATCCATATTTCTCTAGCCAACCTTGCGTCACTCGTGCTTGTGGGGTGTAGCGTTGTCGTGTTGCAAAATGACCCCGTTGGTCAACTGCCCTGGGCGCTTTCTGCGAATGGCCTCCCTAAGCTTGTCAAGAGTTTGGCAGTACCTTGCAGCATTGATTGTTTCTCCAGGTTGTAAGGTTTCGAACAGAATAACACCACGACTGTCCCAGAAAACAGTTCCCATTATTTTCTTTGCTGACCGCATGACTTTGAATTTCTTCGCGACAGGTGAGGATGGATGTTTCCATGTCATCGAATCTTGCTTTGTTTCTGGGGTGCAATGGTGCAACCAAGTCTCATCACCGGTGACTATGCTGTCAAGAAAAGTCACATCGTACCCTAGAAAGTCTCCGCCGGCGTTGGCAGTATGCCCGTGAATCCTGCGTGAGCTCTTTCTTCTTCTCGAAAGTTCCCTGCAGATGTCCAATCTTTGTTCTTTATGATTGTCTGTCAATTGCTTAGGAACCCATCTTGCGCTGACTTTTCTGTAGCCAAGTTCATCAAATACAATTCTATGGGCAGAAGTTTCGGAAATTTCAAGACTGCTTGCGATTTCATGAAGTTTCAACCTCCTGTCTGACGAATAAGCTCATCAACTCGCTTCACATTGTCTTCTGACGTCGCAGTTATCGAACGCCCTCTCCTTCTCTGTCTGTCAAGTCGGAATGGCCGGCTTCAAACAAATTACACCAGTGATAGACTTGTGTACGGCTTATAACATGCTCACCATATACACTCTGAAGTTCTTTATGAATTTCGGTAGGATTCAGACTTTTGGCGTTCAAAAAACGTATGACAGCTCTGATTTCCTCCTTTGACCAAGTTTCAAGGTGGGCCGCCATCTTTAAAATCGTCTCGAAATTCATTGTGCAAATTGATGCACTTCATAATTTCTGGGAATATTTGTAACGAAATAAGGAATATCATGTCGTTTACAGAATTAAAAAATCTCTACTGGTTGCTGAGCAATGGGCATTTTTCGGTTATTTCTGAAAGAGCCCTCGTAGTTCTATTTCTTCATTTTCTTGTCTAGGTCTAAGTTCTAGTTCATCATCATTTTCATCATTTGGAAAGTGAGTGAAAGATTTCTCTCTTTCATGATCGCTGTTTTTGGTGGACAGAAATTTCACAATCCTGTGTCTATGCACCTTTCCAGTGTTTGGGAAATAAACTAAATAAGCAGGACTATTCCTGTCGTAGCCCACAAATATTCCCCTTGTGCCTCTGGCATCAAGTTTCTGTTTGTTTTGTACATATGTATAACACTCACTACCAAATGGTCTCATATTTGACAAGTTTGGTCTTCTGCCAGTAAATGTATGGTAAGGAGTATCCCCAAGACGATTATTGTAACATCTGTTACGGGTGTATGTAGCTGTGTGGATAGCATATGGCCACATTTCTTTACCTAGTTTAGCCTCTAACAAAAGACATCTACCCATTTCAAAAATGGTTCTCCAATTCCGTTCAGCGACACCGTTCTGGTGTGGACACAGGACATGCTTCGAATCCTCCACTGGCTGCCAGTCCGGGCTAGAATTGAATATAAAATAGCCCTTATCTGCTTTGGTGTATTTGAGTCTTCTGTCCCTCTTTACATTCAACACTTACTCCAACCATACGTACCTCTGAGAAATCTTAGATCCCACGATTCAAAATTGTTAGCATCTCCTAAAACTAAACTTAAGTATTTTGGTGATAGGTCTCTTATGAAATTCGGACCCATGATTTGGAATGATCTCCCTCAATCTGTGAGATTCTCGAGCTCAATAGACATTTTAAAAAAAGCCCTGAAAACACATCTTTTCAGGAAATATTTACTTAATTGAATTTTAAATGTAATGTATGTGACATTTATATTGATGATGTATTGATGCCCTTTTATGCTCTTAATGGTTTTGATACCTTGGTTGAATTTTTATTTTTTTTAAAGCACTTTGAGGTTTCGACGAAAGGCGCTATATAAATATGCTCATTATTATTATTATAGCCAAATCAAGGATTCATAGTGTCAATAAAAGCAAATACATTAAAGACGTGTCTTAAGATTCTTTTTAAAGGCAGGTAAAAGCTTACACTCCCTCAGACCACGTGGTAGTTCATTCCAAATCTTGGGGCCGAAACAAGCAAACGATCTATCACCAAATTTTGTTCTTGATCTTTTGTCTGAAATTTTCGTTTGGTCATTACATGATCTTAAAGTGTAATTTTCAAATTTCCACATGACCACGTGATTTTGTGAGATATGCTGGTGCCATACCAGTCAAACACTTATAAACAAGACACGCTGCTTTGTGATATGTGCGCCTTTCAATGGGCAACCAGTGGAGAGAGGCCAACAAAGGGGTTGCATGATCAAATTTTCGTTTGCCAAAAACTAATCTTGCTGCACTGTTTTGCAGTAGTTGTAATTGTTTTATAGAAGCCTGAGGCAAGTTGACAAGCAGGGAGTTACAATAATCTAGTTTCGAAAAATTGAGGGAGGCAACCAATGTTTTACATGTTCCAATTGTAATATACTGACGGATCGAACTGATTTTCTTCAATTGTAAGTGAAAGTATAAAGATTTACAGAGAGCAGAAATGTGAGCTGACATTCTCATTTCTGAATCAAAATAGACACCCACATTTTTCACAGTCTTTGAAACTTTGATCTTTTTACCCCCAATCAACACCTCAAGACCATCATTCACATTCAACTGCCCTCTATTTCCCACAATCATCACTTCCGTTTTTGACTCATTCATTTTCAACTTGTTTGCATCCATCCGCTCTTTTACATCCGTCACACATTCTTCCACACGTTTCACAATATATTCGAGATTTTTAGTTTTATCAGTAGCATAAAGTTGCGTATCATCTGCATAGAGATGATAGTGCAGCCCATGACCAGTGATGACATTAGATAATGGAGAAGTATACAAAACAAAAAGAATTTGACCCAAAACAGAGCCTTGGGGAACACCAAAAGACAATGTATGTTGACGAGAAAGTTTATCTAAAATCATAACCTGTTGCTTTCTGCCATCTAAATAAGATTCAAACCACTGCAAGACAGTCCCAGACAAGCCAAAAGTTATATTAAGTCGTTTAATGAGAATGCCATGATCAATAGTATCAAAATAGTATCAAGCCACCCAAAGGACTAGCAATGTCAGAAGAGAAGCAGAACCTATATCTAAAACATCAAGCAAATCATTCGCAACACAGCACAAAGCAGTTTCTGTGCTGTGGTAAGAACGATAAGCTGACTGAAATTTTTCCCATAGATTGTTTTCTTGGAGATGTGAAAGGCGTCTGAGTACAACTTTTTCAAGGATTTTAGAAAGAAATTGCAGACTTGAGACTAGACGGTAGTTACTGAGGTCATTTACATCGAAGTTTTGCCTTTTTATGAGAGGCTTTACAATTGCATGTTTATAGATATCTGGGACTTGTTCTGAGATAAGTGACTGATTTATAATATGAGTTATGAAAGGTAACAATTCAAGAAGACATAATTTCAAAATATTAGTTGGTCTAAATCTAAATCACATGACTTCGAGGGAGATGAACAAATTTTTTTAGAAATCTCTTCTTCAGTTGTCTCTTTAAAACAAGAGAGTCCCTGTGAACCCGAAAAGGGTGGAAATTTATATCTTCATTTTGCAAGAGGTCCAAATTGTTCCGACTTTTCGATATTTTTCCCAAAAAGAAATTGGAAAATGCATCCGGCTGTTGTTCTACCGGGATATTAGTGGGCAGACACATGCCCTTTTCTTCCCCTAAAAGTTCCTTTGAAACAGAAAAATTCCTTAGTGTCCCTCACTGATGATAGTTTCGTGTTATAATTGTTTCTTTTTGCTTTTTTGCTCTTTTGCAGGTGCTTTTATATTTCTTCTTTTTTGCTATATATATATCAGTCGGTCAATCTCAAGGCCCGATTTTCTCCACGATGTCTCCGCATTCCTATTTTCCCTTTTGGCAATTTTTTCACTCTGGTTAAACCACGGGGACGGTTTCCTGGAATTTATTACTCTCGTTGTCTTTGGCACATGCCTGTTGATGACGTTGCGCATTACGTCATCCGTTTTCTGTGCTGATGGTATAATACCGGTCCTTAAGTCACTATACTGGCTTCCAATAGAGAAAAGAATAATAGATAAAAAATACAAAATTGCATGTTTTGCTTACCTGAATAACTTGAATGCCTTGTGAGGGAATATAGACCAACTTGATCTCTGCAATCTGCCAGTTCTTTGCTAATGGATAAAAATATCCCAAGAACAAAGTTTGCTGAGCGTGGTTTTGCATTTTCAGCTCCAATCATATGGAATTCTTTACCACCTAAAACTCGACAATGTGAAAGTCTTCAAACAGCATTTAACAACACATCTTTTTTATTCTGCTTTTCATGATTTTATGTGAACTTCAAACAAGATTGTGTGTGTGTCTGTTACTGTCGGGGTGATTTCGTAGTCGAATGAATGAACTTTTGTGATACCAAAAAAACTATTGTATAGCACCTCTAAGCACTATTTGTGGATACTGGCGCTATATCAAATAATAATAATAATAATAATAATAATAATAATAATAATAATAATAATAATAATATTAATAATAATGATAATTTATTTTTAAAATTTAACTGCATATTTTGTCGAAGGTGGATTTTTCGTTATGCCATACAGCACAGTATTACAGAAGGTGAATTCAACAATCTGGACCTTGTACCATTATTATGATATACAATGTTATGTATGACAACCTTAAGACAAAAATAAGGAAACTAGTTTATTTATTTACTTAATTTTTTGCTTTCTTGTTCATTTTTCAAAAAGTGTAAATATAACCTTTTCAGATAAAACTCCGGACATATCCAATATTTCTCTTACTTTTTGAGGAGTGTATTATCCTAATAGAGACAATTTTTCTTGAATTTCACCACTCTTCATTAATTAAGCTACACTTTTAGAAATTTTAATTTATTTACTTTGTTGTTGTTGAGAAAACCTATAGATTTGTTTCAGTGTGAGATATGACTCCTTATTACTGACATTGGAATTCATTTCACATGAAGTCGAGCAATATGGTATCCATTATTATTATTCTTATACTATTGGGATGGCATTTATAATGCTTATTATATGATCTCTGCAATATGTTACAGTACATTATGATTCACCCAAGCTTATACCTTTTCCTCAGATTCTGACAACTTTGGTGAATGGATTGTCCATACCTGTCACTTGCAAGATTCGAGTTCTACCAGAGGTGAGAACCAAAAACAAAAAGGAAATGAAAAACCCCCCCAAAAAAATACTGTTTTAGATAATATTTATATGTAATAATGTTCCTATTAAATCATGATACAAGGATTTTTACAAAAGTAATGTGAATATAGCTACAGAATCAATAATTTGCTTTGATCAAAATGAAACTCTCACACAGAATATTTATACTATAGAACTTTTTCTTTCAGATAGGTGCCTTTTAATAAATGATGCTTGAGAGATTAAATCCTATTTTAAAGAACTGTCCTTCAAGATTTTGCAGTCTTCATCTTGATCAAATCTCATGTCGGCTCAGTGTAGTATTGGTGACCTTGATGGAGAGGGTAATAAGAGCTTTTTGGGTACATCAAACCTGTTCTGTTAGTTGACTCTCTACATCAAGGACAAACTGTCAATGCTGATCACTGTTGTAAAACACTCACCAAACAGAGAGAAAGCAATCCAATGGAAAAGGCAGGAATAATTGAGCAAAGGAGTCACACTGAAGAAAGACACTGCCAAGCCTACCCATATAGTAAACATGACTAAAGAGTAGATTCAAAAGCATAGTATTGAAGTTGTGCCTCATTCTCCCAATAGTCGTTATCTAGCTCCTTCAAACTGCCATTACTTTTGACTCTTTAAAAAAGCCGTGATCAAAGAAGTGGAAACTTGGTTGCAAAGTCGTGATGGAGAATTTTTTGAGGGGAGCATCTATAAGTGGTAGTTCCATTTCCATCATAGTAAAATTATTTGTTTTGTAGCTGTATTAATATTACTTTTGGAAGAACCCATATTTTTGTGAAATATTTCAATTCAATTAGATGATATCTATTAAAGTAGGCCTTATATCAAATAGCTAATAAATGATAATGGGCAGTTTTTTACATTTTAAAAAATAAATTGTTTCCACTCAATTCTAAATTTGCCATCAATTTTATTTCTTTGTTTGCTAGATTGAGGACACTATAAAGTTAGTCAAAGTAATAGAGGAGACAGGAGTGTCTGCCATAGCAGTTCATGGCAGGACCAAAAAGGAGAGACCAGGAGATGCAAACAGGAACCACTACATCAAAGCTGTGGCAGAGGCTGTCAACATTCCTGTCATTGCTAAGTATGTGCCAGGTCTTGTACTAATCTAGTCCAAATCTGTTGAAGGCATTTGGTTCAATCAAATACTGATAATTTCTCGGCCAAAGCAATCATTAATTGTTAAATCAATATTAGAAGCAGCTCTTTCAGAGACAGAGTTTATCCTGGTTTCCTTAGCATTACACAAACTGGAACAATTAATTTTTACCCTTTGGATAGAACTCTAGCCTTCCTACTTTCCATTCAGATCTAACACTCAGCTACCTAAGAACTGCTTGTATACATTATTGGAAAAAAAAGAGCAATACAACCCCCGCACCCCCCCCCCCCCCCCCCCCAAGTAAGCAAAAACAAAAACAAAACCACAACAAAACGTTACAATCACCACTCAATTCATTTATAACCTTAACCACCTACGGATATTTGGTGAGACAGCATTACTTTCTTTCATGTTAAGAATAACAAGCAATTGAGTGATGTCAGTCACATGCTGCATACAATTATAGGGCTAAATATGAAAGAATATATACACATTTTACCCCTTCAAAGTTACATTTGAACTCGATAGAGACAATTCTGAGAAAGACATTTGATAATAAATTTCTGAAAATGGCTTTTATGTCAAGAATGCACATTTGTCTAATGTGGTAGCTATGATAATAATAATAATAACAATAATAACAATAATAATAATAATAATAATAATAATAATAATATTAATAACAATAATAATATAATAAAATACTATTATAATAATAATAATAATAATAATAATATAATAATAATAAAAATAATAATAATAATAATAATAATAATAATAATAATAATAATAATAATAATAATAATAATAATAATAATAATAATAACAATAACAATAATAATAATAATAATAATAATAATAATAATAATAATAATATAATAATAATAATAAATAATAATAATAACAATAATAATAATAATAATAATAATAATAATAATAATAATAATAATAACAATAATAATAACAATAATAATAATAATAATAATAATAATAATGATAATAATAATAATATAATAATGATAATAATAATAATAATAATAATAATAATAATAATAATAATAATAATAATATATAATATGATAATAATAATATCAATAATAATAATAAAATAATAATAATAATAATAATAATAATAATAATAATAATAAATAATAATAACAATAATAATAATAATAATAATAATGATAATAATAATAATATTAACAATAATAATAATTATAACAATAATAATAATAATAATGATAATAATAATATTAACAATAATACTACTACTACTACTACTACTACTACTACTACTACTACTACTACTACTACTACTACTACTACTACTACTACTACTACTACTACTACTACTAATAATAATAATAATAATAATAATAATAATAATAATAATAACGATAATAATATACTCCAGCATGGTTTCCTCAAACTCCTCAGGACACACAAAAATTTTCGAAGAAACTGTGCCTTTCCATAACAACTTGATGGGTAGGGTGGGGGCTGTAAGACTCAGCAGTATAGACCAGGGCTGAGAATCTTCTGTCTAAAGGCAGATTTCTGCCTAAATGGTGGTACATCTACGTCCATCACCATCACAGTTCCGCCTTTTTCAAAATTTTCTAGGGATATAAGAGACTCACCACAACCACTACATCAATATCCCTCCAACACTACTACTACATCCACCAAATCATCATCCCAACCACCACCACTGCCACAACTACCACCAGATCACCAACCTTACTTATCCCCACCACTAATACAGCAACCACCTCCACATTATCCCTACCACCACTACTACTACAACCACCACAACATCATCATCCCTACTACCACTACAACTACAACCACATCCACATCATCATCCCTAGCACTATTACTTCTGAAACCACCACCACTGCTACAGCAACCACCACACTAGCCCTATGATCACCACCACTACCACAACCACCACCATCCCTACCACCACTACTCCAACCACCACCGCATCACCATCCCTACTACATCCACATCATCATCCCTTCTCTTCTTCTTCCAGTGTCATCTCATGGGTTGAGGTCGACTTGAAATGACACGCCAATCTTCCCTGTTGACGGCTTGCTGACTGCATTCGGCTGCCGACAATCCTGTCCATGTCCTCACATCATCTATCCAAGTTCTTGCTGGCCTGCCTCTTCCTCTTTTCCCCTCAACTCTACCCTCAAGAATGTCCTTGTTGACAGTTTGATGGCGTCTTAGGTGTCCAAAATACCTTAGTTTCTTGTTTTTATTACTTTCATTAGGGTCGGTCTGATATCAAGGATGTCACAGACTTCTTGATTTGTTTTCTTTTCTTTCCAACTGATTTTTCCAAGGCGACGGAAAGTCCACATTTCAAAGGCCTCAATTCTTTTCTCTATTTGTTTGTTCAAGGTCCATGTTTCTGAGCCGTAGAGAAGTGCTGAGTGGACATAACATTTGAGTATTCTTATTCTCGTTTTCATCTGCGTTTCTTGCGAAGTTAAAATGTTATTCAGTTGGCTGAACCTCGACTTAGCTATAGCAATCCTGTTTTTCACTTCCAGCTCATTCTTTCCGTTGTTGGTCATTGTCTGTCCAAGATATTTAAAAGAATCTACTTGTTCGATGTTTTGATTATTAATTTGGACTTTTGCGATTTTTTCAGGCTTCTTTGACATGACCATTACCTTCGTCTTTTGAACATTCATCTCTAGACCCTTTGCTGTACTGTTCAGGTTTACTTGATTTGCAAGGATCTGTAGATTTGTCTCGTTCGATGCCAACAATACTGTATCATCTGCATATCTCAGATTATTTATCCTCCTACCTCCAATAACAATACCTGGAATGTGCTCGCTTTTACGGAAGATAAACTCTGTGTACAGGTTAAATAGATATGGAGAGAGGATACATCCTTGACAAACTCCTCTTTTAATTGGCGTGAAAGGTGACAGATCGCCCTGAATCCTGATGGCTGCTTTTTGATGCCAATATAGATTTGTGATTAGCAGTATATTTTTGCCATCAATGCCTGCCTTTTCCAGACATGTCATTAATTCTCCATGCTGTACCCTATCAAATGCTTTTGCGTAATCGATAAAGCATGCATAGATTTCTTTTTGATGATCAAGGTATTTTTGTGTGATATTATTTAAACAGAAAATTGCTTCTCTTGTCCCATTATTTTTTCTAAAGCCAAACTGTACATCGCCAACTTCATTATCGATGGTAGACCTGCTTCTTTCTAGGATGATCTTCAATAATAATTTAGTTACATGGGGCATCAGACTTATTGTGCGGAAATCACTGCAAGTTGTCGCCTTTGGTTTTTTCGGTAGCGTGATGTAAACCGATTTGGCAAGTTCGTCTGGAATATAGCCTGTATTGTAAATACTATTAAAGAGATCTGTTAGTTTCACAATTGAGAATTCTTTCAAAATTTTGAGCATTTCTGTTACAATGCCATCTCACATGCGAGTATTGGAGGACCGTCAGTGTTGCTTGGCAAAGGTATTTGGGGCCTGTCATCATCAAATAACTCGCCAATGTATTGACACCATCTTTCCTTTATATCCACTTTCTCAAATAATATTTTACCATTCTTGTCTTTAATACAGTTATTGTTGTTAGTGGTGCGTTTTTTGCCCGAAATTTGTCTTATTTCCTCGTGGGCTGCTTTTCCATCTAGGCCAAATATTTCGATCATCCTGCATTTGTGGTTAGGCCAATTTTCTTTTGCTATGTGACATTTGTGTTGGATTTTCTTATTCAGCGCTTCATACTCTGGTTTGTTCTTCATTTGTTTACGTTCTGACATGAGATCCAAAATTTCTGGTGTCATCCATTGCTTTCTTGTTCTTTTCTCCTTCTTTGGAATATCCTTATTACCGAATTTTATGCTGTCTTTGAATATGTTCCATTTTATATCAATTTCTTCAATTTCATTTGCTTGTGAGAATTGTTCTTGTGATTCAATAAGTAGTTCATCATATCTGTTCGAAACAGAGACATTATATTTCTCCTGCAATTCTGATGACCATTTTAGACGATCAATGTCCAATTTTTCTAATATCTTTGTTTTTTAATTTTCTTTAGCTTTAACGTTAGCTTTGCAATAAGTGGGTTATGGTCAGAATTGATATCAGCTCCCGGGTATGTTTGGCATGATTTTACACTGTTGCGAAACCTTTTCCTGATCATAATGTGATCTATTTGATTTCTACACCAGTCCCCTGGGCTTTTCCATGTGTATAATTTTCTCTTTGGTTTCTGGAAAAAGGTGTTGGTAACAATCAGCTCATTTTCAATGCAGAATTGAACTAGTCTGTCTCCACGCTCATTTCTAACCCCAAGTCCATTTTGGCCAACCACGTCACTCTCCTTCCCATTCCCAATTTTAGCATTTAGGTCACCCATGACAATTAACACATCCGTTGATTTTACGTGTTTCAACATACTTTGTAATTCTTCGTAGTCTATTTCAATGTCCTCATCCGAATAATCACTTGTGGGTGCATATGTCTGGATGATTGACATGTCAAAATGTCTGGCTCTCAATTTTATCATCATGTTTCTGGAACTTACAGCATATATACCTATAATATATTTGAAAATGTTAGATTTCACCAGCACACCCACACCATGTTGATGTTCACTACCTCCAGAATAGTTAAATGTGTGAGTGTCTCTTTTTACAGTACCCTCTTCTGTCCATCTGTGCTCAGACACTCCTAGGATGTCCACCTTCATCTCATCCTCTCCTTAATCAAGTTGTCCAGTTTACCTAGTGTATATAATGTCCGGACATTCCATGTTCCAATGCGTAGACATTTCCCTGCATATTTCATACATACATTATCGGACTCCAATCCTCCCGCAGGCTTTAGATTGACGTCGCCATCCTCGTTTGTACTACTCCCTGAAGAGATTGTCTCTTCCCTGTTAATATTTACAACAGGTATCACACCCGCAGGGGGCTCAGGGGTACCTGTATAACTTCTATAAACTTTACGTGGCATGATTTATTTCAATACAATGGGATAATACATAGTAGGGCCCCAATCCTTTCTACGATGGCCGACCGCAATCATTTAACGTCTTTGACGCGCTCCACGTGTGCCATACACCTTGCTGTAACGCCATCAAGTCCATTGTCCATGTTGCTGGATCATCTGCACTCTCCGCCATAACAGTCTTCATGCACATAAAGGAAAGACGACTCCTTACCCTCAGAGCCTTTGGGTTCCCTCGTATAGTTTAGCCGGTCAGTCAAAACCGTTGCCCAGGGTGTGGCCACTGAGTGCACATCAGTTACTTGGAGCCATATACGAGTTAGACACAAATAAGTTACTAAGCCATTTCTCAGGATCACTAAGAAGCGTGACTGCCTTTCACCTTGAGGTACTACTCCTCCCTCTCATGCCCTACACCCCCATCATCCCTACCACCACTAATACAACAACAACCACCACCACACCACCATCCCTACCACCACTACTACTACAACCACCTCCACATCACCATCCATACCACCACTACTACTACAACCACCTCAACATCACCATCCATACCACCACTACTACACCACCACATCATCATCCCTATCACTTACCTGCCAAGTACCCTGATAAAATCAGATTAATTCATCATTTCACCCATCATGTCTTGACCAAAAAAATAAAAGTTTAAAAAATGCAAAACTGATTTTTCATGTTGGTGAGTACAACTTCTTAATATTTGTGGTACTAGGTAATACTCATTAAGGGATGCTGGGCAACTTTCATAAAAAGTATTGGATATATAGTGAAATGTAATGCAATATTTGTAAAATTAAATAGAAACATGAGTATTGATGACATCATTTATACGGTATAGCGGTTCTCTGTATTGCCAGTTCGATTCTTTTTCACATCACCTGACGATTCAAGGTTCCTGTCTACAAGTGGAAGTGAATTTTGATGACAGATTTTCTTGTCTTACTAGATTGTATTTATTTTAAAAGAAAGTGTTTTGTGAATTTCTCTATCGAAAATGGGTTGTTTTATGCGTAAGAGGCCATGGAATGAGACTGATGAAGTTGAGAAAGTGAATGAAACAAATTCTGAAATTCAACAAGAGGATGAAGCATGTGTTTCGCATGAATGAAAGAAAATTAAGTTACACTGGCAAAAATATAAACCTGAATATACTCAGCATTGGCCATTTATTTTGCCATTAGGTGAAGACAGTGAAGATGATGTCGTTAAGTGTACTGTGCCATTCTGTTGTGAAGATAAGTCATGGTGGTGCTAACGATATTGAGAAACATCTAGCTGTTAAGAAACATAAAAGGGCTACTGAACTAGTTGAACATAATGTTCCTATTTCTGCCACTGTTTTTGCAGACTCGAAAATATCCGCTTGGTATGATCTAGACGTACCTAAACAACTGCAATTTCTATTGCATTTGGGGAGGAAATCTCATCTTCTATTGTAAACTCCATTTCCTCTCAACCATTTTCTGTTGCTACAGACGGAAGCAACGATATAGACCCTCTACCCAATTGTCATTCATTTGTATAACAAAGAGATAGGTGAGATAGTAACCAAACTTTTGACCCTTGCCCCTTGTAATAAAAACTCAAATGGGGAAAACATTTTTCAGTTATTAGATCAGGAACTTGCCTCCAGAGGAATTAAGTGGGAGAACTGTTTGTCATTTGGATGTGATAATGCAAACGTCATGGTTGGCAAGAACAAAAGAGTAATATCTTTCATCCATGAGAAAAATCTGAACGTAAAAATGTAGGTATGTCCTTGCCATTTGTTGCATCTAGCTGGGAATTCAGGAGCCAAAGAACTTTCTTTTGACATGGATTAAGTGTTGCTGGACATATTTTATCATTTTGACAAAAGTACTAAACGGCAACAGGAGTTCATTTCTTTGTGCAGGGAGACTGGTGAGGTGGTGAGAAAGATAGTAAAGCATGTAGTCAATGGGTGGCTCTCTCTATTTAATGTGTTGATAGACTGGTCACTCAGTTTGATGCTTTTACCAAATATTTTTTGGATCACTCAAGCAAGTGTGACAGAGTGAAACGTTTGCAATTATTTTTCAGAAATCCTTTAAGTAAGGTCAATTGCCTCTTTTTATCTCATACATTGCCATACTTTGTCAGTGCAAATACTTTTCTCCAGAGATTCATTCCATGCAAGAAAAGTTGATTGATTTGGTGACCAGTCGTGCAGTTCGTTTTTTGACAGCAAAAGCCATTACTGAATGTGAATCAGTTCTGAAGTTAGATTTTTATGCCAGAAAATTGCAGAAGCACAGGCACGACGTTGTGATAGGGAAGGCTGCTAATGATTCCATCACCTCTCAGAAGTCTGTAGGAGTTTTGTCTCGTTGTGAGGAAAATTTGTTCTTCTCAAATATTCGTCATTTTTTTTTCTCAATTGTGCAAGTACATTGTGAGCAAATTGCCAGTAGACTGTGACTTGCTTGCCCAGGCAGGGATCATGGCCCCAGATAAACGTGCTACCTTTGCATACATGCCGAATCTTACGAATTTTTCGTAATTTTACTAATTTTAGACACATTTCATTGCCAAATATGAAATTTTATGGAAAATTACGAATTTTTAATTCTTAGCTATACTTAAATGATAATAAAAATAATATAATAATTATGATAATAATGATAATAATAATAATAATAATAATAATATAATAATAATAATAATAATAATAATAATAATAATAATAATAATAATAATAATAATAATAATAATAATATTAAGAAAAAAGAAGAAGAAGAAGAAGAAGAAGAAGAAGAAGACAACAACAACAGCTACTACTACTACTACTACTACTACTACTACTACTACTACTACTACTACTACTACTACTACTACTACTACTACTACTACTACTATTACTATGGCTATTACTACTACTATAATAATGATGATGATGATAATAATAATAACAATAATAATAATATTGTGGTTGTTCATACACAATTTTAGAAATTACGAATTTCCTTGTCAAATGACTAAAAATTGACATTAAAATGACTAAATTTGAAGTTTTCAATTTGGCAAGTCTGCCTTTGAATTTTTCTCTTTGAATGCTCTAATAAAAGCTTTTCCTTCTGTTTTTGAGACAAGGGGTCTCTTTGGATGACAATAATAAATGGCATTTATATAGCGCTTTACCCCGTTGTCACAGGCTCTAAGAGCTTTACAGTGATATAAAACAAAACATATTACAGTGAGACAAGTGTGAAGGAACAACAAAATATGAAAATAATATTGCAACATTATGACGTAAAAAGATAAAACTTTAAGCAAGATTTGAACGTTGTCAACGAATCCGAGCATCTCACGTGTGATGGGAGAGAGTTCCAAAAATGGGGGGCCGAAAATTGAAAAGACTGTTCACCTATTTTACGCAATGGCTTAGGTTTGACAAGGATTGATTGGTCATTGCTTGACCTCAAGTTTCTATTGGGGACATATATGTTTAGAAGGTCTTTAATATTGGAGGGACTGGTCGTGCTCAGGGATTTGTGGACAACAGTACAACTCTTTTTTCCACAGGAAGCCAATGTAACTCACGGAGAAGAAGAGTTGTTGACGGGTATTTTTTGTTATTGCGTACAATGAGCCTGGCTGCGTTATTTTGAGCAACCTGAAGTTTGCTAATTTTGTCTTTAGCTAAATTCGCCCAAAGGGCGTTACAATAGTCCAATTTAGATAAAACCAGGGAATTAATTAAAAGTTCTGCTGTATGCTTCGGTATTAAATTACGAATTTTGCTTATTTTTTTCATTTTTATGTACATAGATTGTATGGTGTTATTCACGTGGCTTGTGATGGAAAGATCTTTATCAATGATGACGCCAAGGTTTTTTGCTTTATTTGAAAATTCTATTGTGCTATTTCCGAGAGTAATAGGTGATTTATTTGCCTGTTTAAGGATACTCGGCCTTCCACACATTAAAATCTCAGTTTTACTATAATTTAATTTTAACTTATTGTGGTACATCCAAGATTTAATCTCATTAAAACAGCTCGTAATTCGTTGTATTAAGAACTGTAAATTACTAAGGGGTGCTGAATCATATATTTGCGTATCATCTGCATAAAAATGATAACTCAGATTGAATCTGGATATCACACTAGAAAGGGGCTGCATATATACAGTAAAAAGGACAGGGCCAAGAACAGAGCCTTGTGGCACTCCAAAATTTAGTCAAACTTGTTCTGACTGAACACCATTTACCACGACAGTCTGCCATCGATCCTGTAAATATGATGTAAACCATTTAAGGGCAATTCCTTTTATGCCGAACGTATTTCCTAGTCTTCTTAACAAAATGTCATGGTCAATGGTGTCAAAGGCAGCTGAAAGATCTAAAAGGCATAATACATTGATATTGTTAGCATCAGCATTACATAACAAGTCATTAAAAATTTTAAGAAGCGCCGTTTCAGTACTGTGTTGATGTTTGTAGGCTGACTGAAAGGGTTGTTCCAAACTGTTGTTCTTAAGATGAGATGTTAATTGTGTAAGAACTACCTTCTCCAAAAGTTTTGACAAAAAAGGTGAATTTGATACAGGACGATAATTGTTTAATATATTGTGGTCCAGTGATGGTTTCTTCAGAAGTGGTTTGACGAGGGCACTTTTAAAGCACGATGGAACTTCGCCAGTCAGTATGGATGTATTTATGATTGATGTAATGGATGGTAATAATGTATCGATGGAGCTGGCCAAAAGCTGTGCTGGAAGGGGATCAAGGTCGCAGGATTTAATGGGGCTTTTTTTATCAACTCGTTTATGAAACTAGGTGAAACTGGTTGGAACTTGTCTAAAGGGGTACCACAGAATGTATTTGTATCTATAAATGGCTCATGCCGATCTAGTTCTGAACGAATGTTATGGATTTTGTCTTTAAAAAAGTTGACAAATGTGTTTGGCAAGTCTCTTTGATTGGTTGTAGATGGTAATGCAGTGCATCTTTCACATCCAAGTAGATCATTGCAGATGTTAAATAATTGTTTGCAAGATTTAGAAGTTTCGAATTTTGAAAGAAAATATGTGGTCTTTGCCTTTTTTATTGTTGTCTTCCAGGCACGAAATGTGTTCTTGAATATTTCACGATGAATCGTAAGGCCTGATGTTTTCAGCAGTCTTTCTGCTCTCCGATACTTCGTTTTAGCTTCTTTAACGTCCGACGTATACCATGGAGCATACTTGCGGTTGGTGACGGTCCTTGTTTGGAATGGCGCATGTTTGTCAAGCGTTTCGATGAGACAACTATTCCACTGGTCTGGAGAAATCATTGAATTTTTAGTAAGTTTTGTTTCTAAATCGCCTCTGAAATTGTCCAAATTAATGCCTTTAATGTTTCTGGTTGATGTGGTGGTGGTTTCTTGGCATGGTTTTGAAACGTCAAGATTGAAAGAAATGAGGGAGTGGTCCGAAAAGGGGAGATAATCGACGATGGCGTTGTTTTTTTGGGACTCTGAATTTTCTACAATTACCCAATCTAAGATATGACCAGCAGAGTGGGTTGGCACTGTTACGATCTGGCACATGTTGTTCTCCGATTGAGGATCAGTTTCTAAGATATCAGGTGGATGTGCTGACCCCTGAAATATTTAAGTGTGACAGAGTTGATAGAGCTTGGACATTAATAGGTCAGCTGAAAAACGTGGAAGGAGCTCACAAATACAAAGACCTGAGTGACATTATGCTTGACTGTTAGTTGTTCCCCACAGCAATGCTGACAGTGAATTTTCTGTCTTGTTAGAAAATGCAAGACTGAGTTCAGTTCCTCTATGTCAAACACCGTTATGTCAAATTTGTTGATTAGTCCAAAAGTGCAGTTCAGCAATCAGAAAAAGAAGTGTTATGAAATAGAATTGACTGTGACATCTTCGTGTTAATGATTCAAAAGTGTGAACTGTACTGTAAAAAGGGTGTATAAATTTACAAATTATAGGTGTGTACTAAATTCTTCTTTAAAAGTAGTTCGCCAATATTATATTCATATACCACCTTGTTCACATCAGAATTTTCAAACTCCAATGTAAACTGGATTAAATGAAATAATCAACGTATTCGATCATCTTATCCTGGCACATTCACTCATCTTCAACCATCCACGACTCATAATAATAATATAATAAATGTATATGTATATAGCGCTTATGCCGAAGCTTCGAAGCACTTCACATAACATTTATACACATACATACACATACATACACACACTTAACTGAATGTATACACGAGTGCACACACACACACATGCACACAAATGCACGAACGTATGCTCTTTGCAATAATTCCTGGCATAATCTAATTTAAATAATTCCCAAAGAGATAGGTTTTCAGTTTATTTTTGAATTTATCAACGCTGCTTTCAAGTCTGACTGACAGTGGGAGTGAATTCCAAGTGATAGGGCCTATTTTACTGAATGATCTACCACCAAAACGTTTAAGATTAGTTTTTGGAATTTGAAGGTGATACAATTTGAGGACCTGAGATTTCGAGTGGGGTTGTAGGTGACAATCAAGTCTTGAATATAGGCAGGGCTTCGTGAATTGATGGCATCAAAAGAAAGTAGAGCAATTTTGTATTCAAGTGTAATGCCCTCAACATCGCCTTGACACCCATCGAGTCACTGCGACCAATACCTAGGACAAGTCTTGCTGGTCTATTCTGAACTTTTTGTAGTTTTTCGAGTTTTATGTCAGGCAAACCAACGAGTAGTGAGTTACAGTAATCAAGGCGTGACAGTCAAGTTACATCTACAGTCTACAACAGCAGTCCTCTACCCTTTTCCTATAACTACAGTCTTTTAAATAAAATGTAGGTTTACCCCTCTTTTTTTTTTAAATTTGACTTTTTTTTTCAGCATAAGTTGGCAGGTATGCTATCACTAATACTACTACAACAACCCACATCACATCATCATCCCTACCATCACTACTACTACCAACAACCACCGCCACCACATCATCATCATCCCTTCTACAACTACAACCACCACCACATCATCATCCCTACCACCACTATTACAACCACCACAACATCATCATCCCTACCACCACCACCACTACTACTGCAACCACAACCACCACCACACCACCATCCCGACCACCACTACTACTACAACCACCTCCACATCATCATCCCTAGCACCACTACTACTACAACCACCTCGCCATCATCATCCCTGCTACCATTACTACTACAACCACCACCACATCATCATCCTTACCACCGCTTCGACTATAACTGCCACTGCATCATCATCCCTACCACCACTACTACTACAACCACCACCACAATCTCCCTATGACCATCACCATTACTACAACAACCACCACATCATCATCCTTACCACCACTTCTACTGCAACCACTCCCACATCACATCCCTACCATCACCACCATTACAACCACCACTACATCATCATCCATACCACCGCCCCTTTTACAACCACCACCATATCATCATCCCTACCACCACCACATCATCATCATCATCATCCCTACAACCACTGCTACAACCACCACATCATTATCCTACCACCACTACCACTACAACCACCACTATATCATCATCCCTACCACCATTACAACAATCACCACACCATCCCTATGACTATCACCACTACTACAACAACCACTACATCATCATCCCTACCGCCACTACTACTGCAACCACCACCATTGCGACCACCACTATATCATCATCCATACCACCTCCACTTTTACAATCACCACCACATCATCATCCCTAGAACCTCTACTACTACTACCATCACCACAGCATCCTTTCTTTGATGAATACTGACTACAACTACTACCACACCATCATCTCTACCACTAGTACTACTATGACCACCACCACATCATAACAACAAGTCATATGAGTAATTTCAAAGTGAACAATGAAATGGGGGTTGGGTAGTGTCTGTTGACATTGTATGATCTCATGGTACCACTCTCTATGTAGATAAGAGTTTATATGTTGTAATAACACTTTCAACGTCTGAAATTCATCTGAGTGGTGTCAGAAACTGATGTGAGACACATTTTGGATTGCATCTTTAAATTTTAATGAAATTCAAATTTATAGGGTATAGTTGCATGGATGGGTCATGATTTAAGCCGTGAAAAGTTTCCTCCTTTTTTTGACCAGTCATTCTCACCCCTGATAGACTTTGCTATGTACCCAAATGATACCTAGTTCAATAGCCATAGTGTTATGTGGCCTTCAACTAGCCACTTCTCCTTAGCTCAATTTGCAACACTGTGCTGCGACTGACACCTAGGTTATTCCAGTCTTCCCTTGGAATAGACGCTAAGACAAATTTCTGCTTGAGGTTGAAGAAAGGGAACTTTATTATTCATTTATTTCATTAAAATGTTGAGGGAGATCACTTTATATATGACATATTACAAGTTGTTTGTGTGTGTGTGTGTTGGGGGGGGGGGGGTGCTATGTTACAGCATTCATTTACCGTCGTAGCCAATCATAGCATGATGTAGCATTGAAATTAAAATGAATGACGAAGTGCTAAGAATAAGCAGAGTTGTCGGTTATGCGAAATGGTAATGGGGTGTGTGAGTGTGTGTCTGCATGTGTATTATTTTGTATTCACACACCTGCTGTTAGATAGATACAATAAACACATATGCAACTGTCAATGCCACAGTAGATCTTCTGTGGTCGAAATCACCTGGCGCATTAAAAAAAACATTGAATAATTCATTCTTTTTACATTGGCCGGGAGAAATAAGTTCGAGGAAAATATTTTCGAGGCAAAAATTAGCTCCAGGAGGAATGGAATGATAATAAAGAATATATAGGAAAAAATTTGGGACATTTGAATGAGTTCAAGGAAACTGTGTGTTCAAGGAATCTGTGTTCGAGGAAACCGTGCTGGAGTGTAATAATAATAATAATAATAATAATAATAATAATAATAATAATAATAATAATAATAATAATAATAATAATAATAATAATAATAATAGGAGTAGTAGTAATAATAATAATACAGAGCTTCTTTTTGATTGTTTGATAAAATTTTTAATATTAACATTCAACACTAGATGTGTGTGGCTTAATAACTATATCTAATGACCAAATACATATATTATAGGAGTATTACATGTATACGGCTGGGACATCCATAATAAATTGAAGACATAGGAAACCTGTCTCACCATAGTTTACAACACATTACACAATTTCAATCCAAAGAAGAAAAAAAATTGAGGTTTTATATAACGATATTGATCCACTAACCATGCTCAAAGCGCTTTACAAAGGGTCCCTGACCAACAGCAACACGTAACATGTAGAGCGAGGCATGACGCCTGTTAGGCGATGTTACAATTTTTTTCCAACAGAGACAATGCTGTTAATTGCCAGGTACTCATTTTACACTTGAGTGCGGTGAGAAAATGTGAGAAAAGAGCCTTTTCCCAGGCTCGAACCCAGGACCTTCCGATCCGAAAGCGCGTGTCATACCACAAGACTGCATAGCCACACAATCAACGTGACTTGCCTTGACAGAAGCAGACAATTTTATTCCTGGCTTGCTTTCTCATTATTTATCCTTTGTACCCTTGGGCAGATAAATGTGTGACTTCTCGCAAAATAGATGGCATGTATATCATGTGCTTTTGATCAATGACCCTATCTGTTAATTTAAAAGAAAAGACAGGAGGATTTTCTTTTTGTTCTCATAGGAGAGACAGTTTTTGTTTTTGGTTTTTTGAAAAAGATTTAAATCAAGTAGAAACCATTCCACTTAATCATTAGAAAAGGTGGAAACAATTTTTTTCAACACCTCATTGTTTCAATTTATGTGGATGTTCTGATTAAGTTGTGCTTCAACTATTAGCTTCAACTGTGGTGAAAAACTACTGATAGGAGCAGTTCTACTTATCCACTTCTAAACAGATATAATATATTGACTTAATTTCTACTTATTACTTTATACATCTTTAAAGCTTATCATTTCAATGTACGGTATAATGGCCATTCTTATTCCAGTGGTGGATCTAAAGACATCACATCCATTCAAGACATAGTCAAGTTCAAACAAGAAACAGGTGCCAGCTCCGTCATGATAGCACGGGCAGCTGAATGGAATTGTTCAGTTTTTCGACATGATGGACCTCTTCCTGTCACCACAGTGATAAAACGCTACCTCAATTATGTAAGGGCTCTCTTTTAATTTATTTCTCATTTTAATTTCCAGGCAAAAAGAATGATATAACTTGCCCAAGGGAACATGTGGAATTTTTCTCGTGATTTTTAAAGAACTTTGAAATAGTGAAATGTTTCTAGAAATGGTGGATTCCACGTGCAGATTTTGCCATTTACTTTTCCATAGCAAATTTGGCCAGAGTTCAAAATCATAAAAGTTGGATAGTATCATTTTAAAGGGAATTCAAGGGTCTTTAAGAATAAAGTAATATTTAGTGCTAGTTATCTACCCTTGTTTTTCAGGGAAATCATCAATGTGATTTGTGTCATTTTTAAGTCTCCAAACCATGGAACACATTAAACATTGTATTAAAGGCATTAAATTATTCATTGAACACAATGAGCACAAAGCAGGACGCAAAATGTTATGTTTGGGTTAATTCAGTCCTTTCAATTTATAACAACAAAAATGACGTTGCCTTGTCCACTCATTCCCCGCGCAAGAATAAATATCCATCAACAGCTTTCTGGGGTTTTTGGCACAATTTGTCACAATCCATTACCCTTTTTTCCCCTGTAACAGCAAACTGGGGAACAAAACTTTCACAAAAAATACTGCCATCTGTGGTTCCTGTTTTTTTTTAAAAAAATTATTATTATTATTATTATTCTTATTATTGTCATCATCATCATCATCATCATCACCATTATTATTATTATTATTATTATTATTATTATTATAGTCAGATTTTTGATAAGTGCCGCATGTTTTTCTTCTTTTTCTCAGCTGCCCCTGAATGCACAGCAGCATAAATGTGTATGAACCCCTGAATCAATTTGTCTTAATAAAAAAATATTTTTTCATGAATTTTATAACAATAGGAAAGGATTTCGTTTATTACAGCTATATTAAAATCGATAGCAGGTGAGGATCGGAACTCATAGAAGATTTACATTATCAAAATTATGAATTTTCCGCATACCCATTTTGAAGGAATTCATGAAACTGGAGTGTTTGGTTAATTGAAGCTTAAATGATATATGTGCAGTATTTGAATATGAGCAACGAACGGCAATTATTAACTATCAGACATCTACATTTTATAACCATCAATACACATTACTGGTGAATACAAACATAACGCGCTTCCAATATAATTTTTATTGCAAAAGTTTGAGAAATGGCTTGTGTTTATGCCAAAGAGGATTACATAAATTAATGTAAAATTATTTTTTTAAAAATATAGCGCAATATCCACTAAATGTGCTCAAAGCGCTTTACAAGGGGTCCTTGGTCAACAGTAACATTTAACATGTAGGACGGGACATGACGCCTGTTAAGCGATATTACAATTTTTCAGACAAAGACAACGCTGTTAACGGCTAGGTACTCATTTTACACCTGAGTACAGTGAGAGAATGCGAGTAAAGAGCCGTGGTCGTATATTTTTTACATTTTTGTGCATTTGTATATATTATATATATATATATTATATATATATATATATATATATATATATATATATATATATATATATATATATATATATATATATATATATATATATATATATATATATATATTATATATATACATTGTCGCCATAGATTCTCAACCTTGTGTTTATACATTTTCATGCATGCCACGTCTGTAAACGAATTTCCATTTTTTTTGGATGAATAAAGTATATCTTATCTTATCTTATATTATCTTATCTTATCTTATCTTATATGAACGAGGGAAATATATTATTTTGGATTGTAAGTAAAATGAATAAAATTGCATTTTATTGTGGGCCGCCAAACAAGGTTACATGTTCTTGTTAGAAACTCTATCCCCCCCCCCCCCCCCCTCCCTCCTCTCTCTCTCTCTCTCTCTCTCTCTCTCTCTCTCTCTCTCTCTCTCTCTCTCTCTCTCTCCCTCTCTCTCTCTCTCCCTCTCTCTATCTCTCTCTCTCTCTCTCTCTCTCTCACACACACACAAACACACACGCACTCTCACACACCTGCAATAAACACATTTGCTTTTGTTTTAATGCTTCAGCTTGATAAATGATAGGATAACAGTCAGCGAGTCATTGATAGGAAAGTGAACATAAAGTATTTTTTCTTTTAAACAGTGAATAAATTACATCATTCCGTTATTAATAATAGAAAAGAGCTAATTCTACATTTAAATTTTACCCCCCAGAATAGTCATGATTATAATATTTAATAATACAGTAGAATTACTTTAAACCGAAATTTTGGGGACCTTCTAAACCATTTCGGTTTAAAGACATTTTGGTTTAAAGCATGTTCCCGTTTTGCAATGTTTTTCAAGGGTAGTAACTATTTAAGGAATTTGCTCATTTAAACGCATCATGGGTTTCCCGTTAAATGGAGTTGTTGAATAAATGCCGTCTTCGTAACCATTAACATTTTTTTTTTATTTTTTTTTCTTTGGGTGTGTTTTAAAAATATTTTTGGGGGTTTTCGTTTTCAAATCAAAATTGTTGAAAGAGTTGAGTTCGGGATGCCGTGTATTTTACATTATATCTCCGTCTTGATCAACTTTTTTTTCATTGACTTCACGTAGTATTTTGATTTTAAACTCCAACGTGTAACCACAGTGCTTTCTTTTAGACATCTTTTAGTAAAATGCAAAGCTAAAATAAGATCGAAAGTTCTTGTGCGATAATTGATAATGAATGATGCGCAGCTACTCAGAGGTGAAGTGAAGTAGAAATGAAAAGTGAAAAGGCGTGTAAGTGCTAAGCTGTCTACTACACATCTCTCTTTTGTTGAAAAGCCATTAGGTTCAAAGGCCTAATTACATCGAACCCCCCCCCCCCCCCCCCCCCTCTCACACACACACACATTTAAACAAAGTGGAAACAAAATGGCATGTCAATTGTCGTGTTGAAAATCCAGTCAGTTCCAAAGCATCAACACACGAGCGAGAATATCTCGCTTGCGTGATTCTACACCCCAACTCCCCCTCTTTCCTCATTTTTCACCCGCTGTCTTCCTTTTCCAGTCTGTGCGATTGTGGTGTTGGCCAAGCCCAAGTGCAGTGATCAGTGACATCTATAGAGTATATGAAGTCCTAGGCAGTGATTGAAGTGTTTGCCTAACCCCCACCACCCATCACCCTCATCTTATACTTACGCTGTTTGTTTAATATCGCCGGGCATTATTACGTGTGGCCTCCTTCCCGAATTTTTGAAGAAAAATAGAGAGAGAAAAAGGGAAGGTGCTCTCAAGTTGTTTCGGTTTAAAGAAAGTCCTTCTTAGAAGTATTTCGGTTCATCGTGAGAATTAGTACAAAGATAATGAAGAAACTAGTACAATTGATTAAATTCTTTGCGGTTTAAGGTATTTTTCGGTTTAGCTTCTTTCGGTTTAGCTTCTTTCGGTTTAAAGTAATTTTACTGTATTTCAAAATCAAGAGATCTTCGTTGAATTCAGCGGATTGGTCACCATATTTACAGTCAGTCATACAACAGCACATAACCATCAACCAATGCCGAATGGACATCACATGCCAGTGAACTAAACTCACAATAAAATAACATCTTTAAGTTAGTATTAAACTAAAAAATGAATCATGAAAAATAATTTTTATTACTTTTTAGCACCCCTTTTAGGACATCCTCTCAGAAAAGTGAATGGGTGTGCCCTGAATAGGCAAACTCCGGGTATATAAAAAAATTATTTATAAAATACAAAAGCTGACATCTCCTTACCACTGCATCCCTTGTTTAAGAGCCTAATATGTTTTTAAAACCTTTAAATAAAGGCCCTGTGAAACGTTCATGCATAGACAAACATTTGTCAAAGTTATATAAACAGTGTTTGTTAATTTGACAATATTGAGTATACAATCAGAAACTACAAAGATGAAAATATGGCTTTGCACATACAATGAGTAATTAAGCTATACAAGCTATAAAATCTCATTTTGCCTTGGTCCTACGCTGTGGGGAATATTCCAAATATCATGTTTATTTATTTATTTTAAATCATTTGAAAACTGTTGATGTTTTCTTTGTTTTAGTGTGTTTATCCATTTTTATTTTCACTCTGTCTTCCAAGTATGTATTCAGACTCTTACCAAATGAGGTTTTATATATAAATTGATTATGGATGACATGTCTGGTTTAGGAATTACTTAATTTCAATGCCAATGGCATTTTTTAATCACTGATCACACCTCTTCCAAAACAATCTAGACATAACTACAAATTAGCCATTAATTTTTGCAATGGAATGTTTCTGTTCCTTCTTCTGCCTATGCAGGCCTTCAAGTATGACAACCAGGAAATGAATACCAAGTACTGCATACTACAAATGCTGAGTGGTAAAATGACCGAGATGGCAGAGGGAGATAAGTGTTTGGCAGCCAAATCAACTCAAGATTTTGCGTAAGTCGCTTTCATTCATTTCACTGCCCTAGCCAGCGAAAGGACAGTATCTTACAAAAATCACTTTTTTCACTTAATCGAAACACATAGAAAAGCTTACAAAGTTTTCAAAATGATCATATCTCAAGTATAATTTTGCTTGAAACAGTTCCTAATAAAGCCCCACCATTAACCAACAAAAGGACAGCATCTCAGACGACTGTTTTCCGCCCTGTAAACTGGACAGCATCTCTCTGGAGCATGACGGAGGCGACAATGAATAGCATGGCTTGACCATGCGAAACGGCTCGTGACATTTTGATTTGTTGACGTAATAAGTTGGCGTCGCTAAGATGACTTGCAGGGTTGCCAGATGGTCATATGCATAGCCAATTTGGCCAAGATTGGCCACACTTAGAATCGTGCTTGTTTTTTTAAAATTCTTTTATTTATATTTTTCATAAGCTACTTTTTTCTTAATGTAGTCGATCTTTTTAAAGATAAAAAAAAATGAGTTTTTCAAGGCAGTCAGGGCATTGGTTCACATAAGGGTGTATTTTGCTACCTTGGATTTTGAAATTGGCCATGAGGAACTCTGATCATCTGGCGTTTAGTGTGTATGCGTGGGGGGGGGGAATTAGTCTGTCTGTGTAAAAAGCTAGCAGTATCTAAGTGATACCGTAAAAGTTACTGCTTGTTTGTGAAAATGGGGTGAGTCATTTCATCACAGTTAACCACAAACGTACAGTATGTGAGGTGATGTGAACAGATACTGCCCTTTTGTGAAAATGGACAGTTCAGGGCAGTTCAGGTTATTGAGGTCGATTTTTATGTTTTATTTATTTATTAAAAATGTATTTATTCTCCTTTTTCTTTTTAAGACGTAATTTTAAAACTCTAGCAAGAGGAAGATATGAGATGAAAAATGAGCAACAGTGAGTTTGTTGATAACATGTCAGTCATTTATCGTGTCATCAACGGTGTATTAGAGGTGTATTACTGTCAATGTCAACAATTTCATTATTGTCACGACTGACTAACTAGAGTCCTGGACTGGTGTATTAAAAGTATGTTTTGCTTTAGAACAGATGGAAATTGCCTGGAATGTAGAGGGTTCCCTTCTTCTCCTCCTTCACCACCATCTCCACCACCACCAATATCATCATCATTATCATCATCATTTTCTCATGCCTTTGTCCTCATTTATTTTTATAAAATTTTGATTCAAAATTAGAGTGTAGGATGTATTGGTAACTCTTCTGACTGATAATCAGGAGGTCTTAGATTCATCCCCAGTAGAGGAAGGCTGACTTTTTAGGATTATTTTTATTTATTTTATTTTATTTTGTTGTTGTTTTTTTTTAAAATTATGCCCTTCCCACCACATCATAAGACATCGTCGCCTAGGCATTCCACAAAGGAATATAGATAATTCATCAAACAAGATGTCTGATGTCAACAGGAATCACCCATGTTGTCCAAGTGAGCAAATTGGCGGTTAATAATCTTGCTCAAGGAAAAAAACGAAAGTGCCTGAAGCGGGGCTCGAACCCGGGACCTTCCGGGTCACAGTGCAATGCCTTAACCACTCGACCACATCGTCCCCCATTATTATTATTATTATTATTATTATTATTATTATTATTATTATTATTATTATTATTATTATTATTATTATTATTATTATTATTATTATTATTATTATTAATATTATTATTATTATTATTATTATTATTCCTATTATTAATTTATTTTTTCTATATTTTTCTTTCTGCTTTGTCTTGTACTCTATTCGATAGTCGTCAAAGATTGTCAAGGAGGGGCCAGACTTGTGGAACCCCCCAGAGCCCAAGACATGGGTAGGAGATGCAGGGCAATGACACAATAGAAATTCATGGATAAACACCATCCATGCTCCCAACCTAGACTTGGGTTGGTGGAGCTCATAAGCCTTAGATTGCAGTTCACCTAGGAGAAGGTCACTCTGAAGAAATACCAAAAAGGTAGATTGGACTCATTAGCTTGGGGAGAGCAGCCAATCTAAGAGTGGCCCTCTAAAACAATCCTGATCCTTCAAGTCTGGGGGTTGGACGTAGGGCCAACAACCCACTCCTAAAAATCAAAGTTACAGAAATCGACAATAGAAATACTCAGAAATATGTCAGGGACAGAAATGGAGAGCAAAGAAAGTGGACTGACAGCAGTACAGGAAAATGTCTCATTCTCAGCCCAGACCTGTGCATTCGTAGTGGATGAGGACCAAACCCAAAAGGAAGTCCCCAACCAGATATCTCAAGAGTCAAGAGCTTCTCAGATCAAAATATAATCGTCGTGTGGGGACATGGAATGTATGACAGGGAAGTTACATCAGCTGTGTAAGAGATGGATAGGTTAAAAATGGATATGATGGCAATTTGCAAATGTCACTGGACAGGACAAGGGAAAAGAAGCTTAAATTCAGAACATGAAATCCTTTATTCAGGTAGAGAGAACAACCAAGAGCTAAATGGGGTTGCCCTCATCCTTTCGAAAAAGATAAAACCTTCACCCATGGAATGGGAGCCAAAAGATGAGAGATTACTAAAAGCAAGATTTAATTCTAAATACACAAATCTCACTGTAATTGTATGCCATGCTCCACAAGAAGATAAGACTCAAGATGAAAAAGACGAATTCGTGAAGTGCTTGATCGGTTTGTAAGCCAGACGCCAAAACATGATGTCCTGCTTGTGCTCGGGGATCTCAACACAAAAGAAGGCAACAGTAATCATCTGAGGGAAGGACATATGGAGAATGAACATCTAGGAAACACAATGAATGACAATGGGGAAAGACTAGCTGAATTCTGCTCAGAGAACAATCTAATTATTGGCGGGCCATCTTTGATAGGAAACTAAATTTCCTCGCCCATATCAAAGATCTCAGACTGCGATGCATGAAAGCAATGAGAATAATGAGAGTTCTGTCGAGCATGGAATGGGGTTCGGACACAAACACTCTTCTAAAGATATACCGAACCCTTATTCGATCAAAACTGGACTACGCATCTTTTGTATACGGATCTGCAAAACCATCCTACTTAGGCATGCTGGACCCAATTCATCATCAGGGCACTTGGCACTCGGGGCTTACCGCACTTCTCCAGTGGCAAGCCTTTATGCTGAGGCAGATGAGCCACCTCTCCATCTCAGGAGGAAAAAACTGGCTCTCCAGTATGTTACTAAGGTCACATCGCTGCACGACAACCCAGCACACAAACATGTACACTACACGGATAGGACACTAGAAGAAAAATTTCGAAAGCACCCAAAAATGACACCACCATTAGGTTGCAGAATAAAAAAAGACATCGCAGACATGAACATCAGTCTAGATAGGATACATCCATACGTCCAGGCAAAGACACCACCATGGTCCATACATAGACCAAACATAAATTTGGACCTAACAAAACTGGAAAAATCACAAACAGACCCACATATTTACAAACAGACACTAAAAGCAATATTACAAACATACAAAAACCATACTCACATATTTACGGATGGTTCAAAGAGCGCAGATGCAGTAGGATGTGCCTATCACTCATCGGAAGGCACAGGATCACTTCGCCTAGATAGAAATGTTTCGATCTTTACAGCGGAATCGAGAGCAATCCTAAATGCTCTCCGTTTGGCTGAGAGATCGAATAAAAATAAATTCTTGATCTTGTCTGACTCGCTGTCCGTACTAAAGGGGATCTCAAATTTTTATTGCACCGATCCAAGACTCATAAGTATCTTGGAAGGTGCAAATAAATTATTTATTAAAAAAAAGAAAGTTTGTTTTCTCTGGGTACCTAGTCATGTGGGTATTCAGGGGAACGAAGAAGCGGATCGACTGGCAAAAGAGGCGGTGAGCCAAGAATTACAAGAGGGCAGTAAAATACCACACGCGGATTTAAAGATCAATATTAAAAAACATGTCCGAAAGGAATGGGAACGATCCTGGAGTCGAGATGTACATAACAAATTAAAACAAATTAAAAGTGACCTCGGCCCCAGACCCAACTCGGGGCTAAAAAGAAGAGACGAGGTAAAAATAACTCGACTCCGGATCGGACATACTGCCCTCACTCACCGTTTCCTTCTGGAGAGGGATGAAAAACCCCTCTGCAGAAGATGTAACTGTGACCTGACAGTTCAACACATTTTGATTGAATGTACAGAATTAGAACAGATAAGGTCACAACATTATGATAACAGGGACTTGAAGTCTCTGTTCCAGTCGGTCGATCCGCTTACAATTTTAAAGTATCTGCAGGAATGTGAACTCCTGCAGAAATTGTAAATAGATATTTTTACTTAACAAACATGTAACTATTATGATTTTATAAAGATTTTATTACAACAGTACACGTTTTGATCAGCTATGGCCCCTCAGGGTCGATAAAAGATTGATAAAAGACAGAAACGGGCGCTTAAATGACCTAAATAGTGTCGAAAGCGCCGTTAAACACCTAAAAACAAACAACAACAACAACATCATAAAGATATTGGAAACACACAAAAAAACAAATAGATCATATCCTTATTAATGGAGAACATCTCTTCTTGATGTTAGAGCAAGATGAAGTGCAGGTATTGGAAGTGATCATGAACTCTTAATTTGTAAGTTGAAACTAAAATTGAGAGCCACAATGAAAGGACCGTCGAGAGCAAAGAAGTTTGACATCAATAAACTGAAAAATCAGGATATTGCAGAGCCCTTCAAACTTGAACTGAGAAACAGAGTCGAGATTCTAATGGATCACGAGGAAGAAATAAATCTACAAAATTTCAACCAGGAAATAATTGAAACTTGTCAAGAAGTCATAGGACTCCATAGGAGGAGGAAAGAGCAGTGGATATCGGATGCCTCATGGAAGCTCATTGATGAAAGAAGGGAAATTAAAGAAGAAAATTTTAGGAACCAAATCAATGGGAGTTAAAGAACGATTACACAAGGAGTATATAACAATGGACAAGAAAGTAAAAAAGTCAACAAAAGCAGACAAAGGGACTTATCATGAAAACCTTGTACTGGAGGCAGAAAATGCAGCTGCAAAAAATGACAGGAAGCGCTCTACAGAATCACCAAAATATTATCATCTAACTTCAACACTAATGATGTACCTATTAAAGACACATATGGACAGGTCCTTTCAAATGAAAAAGCTCAAATGGAATGTTGGAACGATCACTTTTCATCTAAATTATCTGAAGATGGGGACTCAGTAAAGGAAATAAATGAAAGGCTAAAAACAGCCTGTATAATTTTTGGCACCATAAACAAACTTTGGAATGGAAAGAAAATTTCATTATAAACAAAATTGCACATATTCAAGAGTAATGTGTTGTCAGTTCTTTTGCATGGAGCAGAATCTTGGAAATCAACAAAAACCATTTGTTGCACATTATATATTTTCCAAAACTAATGTCTACGAAATAACGTTCCACATTTTTTGGCCCATCAAAATAACAACTTAAGATCTTCTATAAAAAGCTGACATGACCTTCATTTCTGAAACAGTCAAATCAAGAAGATGGAGATGGATTGGCCATGTTTGTCGGGTGAAGGAGGGAGTAATGGTGAAAACGGTGCTCAGATGGACACCACAGGGTAGACGCATAGGGGAAGGCCACTGGAGACTTGGAGAAGATCGGTGGAAAGAGAGATGACATCGTGTGGTTGGACCAGGGGTGAGGTTTGGAAGCTGGCGAAAGACAGAAATCACTGGCACTGGCACTCCTTACTGTCAACCTTATGTGTTTATGAAACATCAAAGAGGAATAATTAAGTAATTAAATAAGTTTGTCTTGCATTGTCTCCTGCACACCATTTTTTATTTTTAGTTAAATTCCTATTTTAACACACATTTAGGTAATATTAAATTTTGGAGGCCTATTTCTTTATTTGGTCTAAGATTATGAGGTCAAAAGAACAAATTTCTGTGTCCCCCTCAGGATCTGGTCTGCAACCCTTGGATCAAAATATGAGTCTTAGCATTAAGCTATTGACTTACCTGGAAATTAACATTTAAATATAAATATCTGAATCATTCAAGAGAAAGACATGATGCAAAATATTATTTATTCTTCACTATTTCCATTTACAGTGACATCTGGAATATGCAAGCAGAATATGTGGACATTTTACAGAAACGCAAGGAGAGGAAAGCAGAATTAGCATCTAGACAATGTGAAAATAATATGGGTGTTAAACGAAGAAAATTGGAAAATGGCAACGTTTACATAGAACTTCCTGTGAGATATGACAAGTAAGTTGGAGTTGTACTTTGGGCTGGAAATCATTATCTTGAGCCTTTCAGAATTTCAACTGTGTTATGATCAGGCCTGTAAACCTTCCGACAATTGTCGGATTTCCGATAGTACGATTTTATTATCAACATAAGATAATAACAGGAAATGAAGTGAGAGAAAAGTCCCATTAGACGATAAAGAATAAAAACTTTGCAGTGATGGGGGCTGAACCCACGACCCTACTGTTACAACTCTTCATTGCCGCGAAAGGGACGGTATACAGTTGACAACATCCTCCACTTCTCCGAAGTGGCATTTTTCTACTCACTTCATTTCCTGTTATTATCAAAATATAATTTTAACTAATTAGAATTATATGGATCTCTTGTATTCTGACCCATTCGATAACACAATATATGGATGTAGAATGATGGATTTTAAATAACAGGACAGGTCTTGAGCTCTGTAACCTGTTCCTAAAATATTTATTTTTATAAAAAGGCTATTCCATCATGTTTCTTGAGACGGGAATATAAATTTGTTTGGGGGAAATATGAAAATAATATGCTCTGTTCTGGGTAAACATGATCAGACCAGTAAATTTCACCCCATATGCAGCAAAGTAAATTTCACCCCATGGGCAGCAAAGTAGAAGGCAAAGGACATATTAGTTTGACAGACAACTGTGGAGGCCCCAAGGAGCAAAGAGGAACAATGGTTGTTGCTTGACAAATCTGCACCGTAGCAAAGGAAACATGGGTATTTGTAGAATATCTGTAGTCTGTGTCAACTCTGATTAAAAAGGGCTAAGACTAAGAGGTATGTGATGATGGGCATGAAATATTTGAAGAAAGAATCTATTTTTTCACTTTTTGGACTGCCACAGTTAATGGATGAAATCAAATGTTTGATATATGACCGTGGATGCATAGGTGGAAGATTGTTACTTTTTAGAAGTTTCCCATTAAAATGGAACTTCGAACATCCATATTTTTAACTGATATGTTTATCTGATGTTATTCTGTAGTATTGTCAAATTAAAAGTGTGCCCAGAATAAATCATTTTAAAAGTTTATTTGGTGAGACACAACCCCTTGTTCTTTATAAATAATAAAAATCTGAAAAGCTATATAAGACAGTACTATACATATATTTTCGGATTTTTATCATATACTTATGCCTTCCCTGGTTCCTTATTGTTTTACCCTATTGTAATTTCCCTTTAAAACTGGGATTTTCAATTCTCAACTATGTGGATTGTATCTTACTCTTTTTCATTGCAGGCGTTTATACTCTAATACACAGACACCAAAACAGACTTTGAATAATTGGTTGGTCAAAGAAAGACTTGACAAGGCAATTTATCAAACAGTGAGCATTAAAAAAAGGTTGTCAACATCATGTGCATATATCTGATGCCGTGTGACGGTTGGTCGGGAAAGTAAAATTTTGACATTTTGACTATTTGGTATCTCTTAATGGATCATTCTTTTCTAATTCATTTGATACTTGTTTCATTGATGTACCATGATTTCTGGCTGAGCTATACACACAGAAACAAAATAAATTTGCCAAAATTGACTCAGGGTCATGCCTGCCAAATTATGGGGAATCCCCCTGATGAGTTCAGGTACCGTGATATCACGTAAGGCTATCGAATTATACTCACTTTTATTTCTTTATTATCACTTTGCTTTGAGCACAAACCCAGTTTTATTATTATTATTTTTATTTTTATCATACCCATGACCACCACCACGACAACAACCACCACATCATCATCACCCCTACCACCACTGCTACTACAACTACTATCATATCATCATCCCTACACCACTACTGCTACAGCCACCCTACAACCGCTATTACTACAACTACCACCACATCATCATCCTACCACCACTACTACTACAACTACAACCATCACCACCACATCATCATCCATACCACCACTAATACCAAAACCACACCCACCACCACATCATCATCCCTACCACCACCACTACTACAATAACCACCACATCATCATCCCTACCACTACTATACCAGATCATCTTCATCCCTACCACAACTGCTGCTACAATTCCTCCCTTTTCAATTTTTTTATTAATGAATAAAAAACACTCACCACAGCCACTATATCAACATCCCTATCACCCTACAACTACAACCACCACCTCATCATCATCATCCCTACAACCACCACCTCATCATCATCATCCCTACAACCACCACTACTACAACCATCACTAAATCATCATCCCAACAACCGCCACTGCTACAACTACCACCACCAACACTTACAACCACCACCACATCATCATCCCTAATTCCACTTCTACTACAACCACCGCCATATCATATTCCCTACCATAACTACTACAACCACCACCACCACATCATCATTTCTACCACCACTACTACTACAACCACTACCACATCATCATCCCTTCCACCACTACTACTACAACCACCACCACATCATCATCCATACCACCACTACAACTACCACCACCAAATCATCCCTATGACCACCACTACTAAAATAACCACCACATCATCATTAGTAATTATCAGCATTACTATTGCAGCAATAGGGCTGAGAATCTTCCATCTAAAGGCGGACTTCCGCCTAAATGATGGTTTATCTCTGCCCATCCCCATCACAATTCCTCCTTTTTCATTTAAAAAAAAAATGAATAAAAAACACGCACCACAGCCACAACATCAACATCCCTACCACCACTACTATTACAACTACCACCACATCATCATCCCTACAACCGCTACTACTACAACCATCACCAAATCATCATATCTACAACTACAACTGCTACAACTACCAACACCAACAACCACCACCACGTCATCATCCCTCCCACCACCAAAACTAACAACCACCACCACATCATTATCCCCAATAATAATAACCCCTGCCTCATCATCGACATTGCCGCCGTCGTTATCATCATCATCATCACCATCACCATCATCATCATCATCATCATCATCATCATCATCATCATCTTCATACAATCATTGCCATCTTCTTCTTAATATAAGACACTGTATTTATAATATGATTATCTGCTGTCCCAGCAAATATATCGTATCGTTCTGTCTGTCTGTCTGTTTGTGTGTATGTATGTATGTATGTATGTATGTATGTATGTATGTATGTATGTATGTATGTATGTATGTATGTATCTATGTATGTATGTATGCATATATGTATGTATGTATAATATATGTATGTATGTACGTATGTATGTATGTATGTATGTATGTATGTATGTATATATGTATGTATGTACGATGGTATGCTGATTTGTATGTATGTCTGCATGTCTGTATGTATGTATGTGTGTATGTATATACGCTCATTTCTTTTGTATACATGTGTAGAAACAGCGTGCAAGCGTGTATGTTCGTGTATGGCTGTGTCTGTAATGTAAATGTGTTGATGTTCATACCATGAACCAAGCTGAGCATTGTTTACCTCACATGAATTGCCTTTAATTTGGACAATAAAGATTATTATTATGATTATTGTTATTATTATTATTATTATTATTATTATTATTATTATTATTATTATTATTATTATTATTATTATTATTATTATTATTATTATTATTATTATAACACTACTACTACTACAATCCCCACCACATCATCATCTCTACTTCCATTATTACAACCACTACCACATCATCATCCCTCTCGCTACTACTACTACAACTACCACCACAACATCATCCCTCCCACTACTACTACAACTACCACCACATCATCACCCCTATCACCAATACTACTACAACTACCACCACACCATCATCCCTACCACCACTACATCACCATCTCTACCACAACCACTGCAACCACCACCACCACATCATCATTCCTACCACCACTACTACTGCAACCACTACCACATCATCATCCCTACCACCAACACTACTACAACCACCATATGCTGTAATTACACTTTCAACTTTTGAAATTCCACCAAGTGGTGTCAGAAATTGCTGTGAGTCACATAAAGGACTGCATGTCAGTAAATGTTAATAAAATTCAAATTTATAGTTGCATGGATAGTTCTTGATCGTCGCACTGAAAAATTTGTTGCTATGTGAATCACTTTATCTTCGATTTTGGCTCATATCTCGAATTGAAGCTTGCTGTATCTTCCTGGGATTTCTCAGGAGGATTTAAGCATTCATTTTAACCCTTTAATGGTAGGACTGAATCTTTTCCAAATTACCATACCTCCCATAACTATAGATCTTAACTTTTTCATGAAAACAGCAGTACTCTATAAAGTCCAAGTCACATTGCTATTACTGCACCACTTGTGAAAATAGTAATATATGATGTCCGGTTTAACTAGAAGGAAACCCGCCTTAATAAAGGTTAATTGAAATCTATGGTTCATTTCCTTTCCCCCAGACTGAACGTTCAGATGACAGACAGTTTAACAGTTCAGTTACTTTGGAAGGAAAGACCTATTCCAACCCATACTGGTGAGTTTTATGTAACAATCAGTTTTGTTGGTGAGTTTGTTAGTAATCTGATCTATGAAACTCACTTCTCCATGTTTAGTGTTTGTATGTGTGTGTGTATTGACATAACTATCAAATTATCGGATCTTCAGAACTGATTTTTAGCTAAGAAGAAATTTGACCCCAAATTGTGATGTCGCTCGGCGGTTCAGTCCGGAAGGTACATCTGACTGAACTGAGAAAATGGCCATTATATTTAAAAAGTGACTAAAAAAGTCAAAATGCTTTTTTTCAATTTTTGACTTTTTAAGGTATTTTTCTATCATAAAAACGTGCCTTTTTCATTAAAAACGGTCTTTAAGTATATAAAATTAATTTTTAAAGAGGTATACCCTGCTTTCACCCATTGAAAGAGGGATCATTTTGGTGCCCGTTGACGACTCTTTAAGCTTAGCAAAAGGACGACAATCTGGTAACCTATAACTTTTTTCAAAGGGGAACTCCATTCCTGCCTTTGCAATGCTATTTTTAGCCCCTTGACCCCATCTTGTGGTCATATTATATCCCCAAAAAGAGTGTAGTCAAATTCCAGTTATGTAAACAGAAGTAGGCCACGGAAAACCCCTTGAATCCTTCTCTCTCATTGGTCCTCAGGATCACATGGTCATAAGTTATGCAAAATGGCTGCTTACGCTGCACGATTGTTGTTTGAGTTGATGTTGCAAGAAATTCAAGATCTTGCTTCATTATAAACTTAATTTTATGAGATATTTTGAAAAATGAATAATTTAAAACTTGTTAGATTCGGCCGATAATTGTATTGAGCACATCAAAGGCAAGGAAATTGTGGTGTAGTGGGCGTGGGCATGACCGTGCGCTTGCCTCGAATGATTCACTGAACGAGTGTTGACTGGAGATGGGAGGAGGGAATGTGGGGATGAATAAAATAAAGAGCTAGTGGATAGACAGATAGATACAGATGGTTACCAGGATGGGAGCATGAGATATATTGAAGAGACTGACAATGCAATTAAAAAGGGATTGTTGGAACAGGGAGGAGGCAGATAGATAGATGACGAGCGGTGAGGGAGAAGGAATGAGAGACCGGGAGGGGGGGGGGGGGGGGGGGGGGGGGGGGGGGGGGGAGGGTCGGAATACTAAAAGAAAAAAGTTAATGGACAGACCGATATATAGAGATAGCTATAGTGAATAGGATGAGACAAAATGACAAGAGTGATTATGAAATGAAATAGAGAATGATAGAACAGGAAGTAGAGAGAGAGAGAGAGAGAGAGAGAGAGAGTTATGGGAAAGAAGGGAGGAAGAGGAGAGAGAGACAGGGAGGTGGCATGGAGGAGGATGTTGAAAATGATGCGGATAATGAAAGAAAAAAAACCGAGTGGGCGAGGACCCTTTCCTTTCTGAGTGCAAAGAGCTGTTACCCCCCCCCCCCCCCCCCCCAAATCCACGACACCCCCCCCCCCCCCCCCTCCCCCGCCAATAGCTCAATCAAATTTGAACACATCGATTGAGTAAGAGAAATTATGGTTGAGCTAACACTATTTTCATTCCTTTGTTTCAAGTTTGAAGTGTTAGATTGTCTGACTGACTCACGGCCTTTGCTTTTCAGTCAATCGACCGTAATGCCTCGGCTACTTTCGCCAGAAAATTTGTGAGACTTTCCAGAATTGCAGATCTTGTGAAATAGTGCCGATATCACAGCTAACTTTAAATAAACAGTGCACTGTTGAAATGGATAAAAGTATGTGTGCTATTTGTTGGGTTTATTTTTTCACTCGAGGGTCAATTCTCAAAAATATCGTCATTACAAAAATGAGTGTTGTGTAAAAGCTGACAAAGCGAATTAAAAATAAATTGACACAGATGTTAGTCACGTGCAAAATACAAAGCATGGCAAATTTCATTACTGGTGTGTGTAAAATCTTTAAGTGCAAATTTCTCTGAATTTTGGATCTGAGATTAGCAGGAACCTCCCGATTTCAATCTTGTATAACTCAGCCAAAAATTATGATACATCAATGAAACAGGTATCAAATTTAATTTTGGCAGCTTTGTGATCTAGTTGTAGGTTCTGGTTTCCAGTCCCACTGTTGCTGGACCAAATGTGAGTCCTTTGAATAGCTGGCCATACTTAGAAATAAATACCTGCTTGGTAACAGCCAGGCTAACACATGAGGCAATTCCTCATGCTTATTGTTGCGAATGGTTTAGGCCACCCTATTGCCTGTCGATTACATGTTGCTGTGTGTGTACTCCACGAGAGATTCAAGAGGCTATTCATTCAACAGTTCCATTCTCATAATGTTGCATCTTTTTGTTTTAAATTAATTAAAGTTTAATTCCATGAATTACCATCATAAATGAGAATTATATTTTGTTCAAGTGTTGTCTTCAAACTGCTTTGCATTAGGCCTAATTTGTTCGATTTATTTATCAATTCTAAACAGGAATAATGGCATTGTGAATGTGATTCTTTCGCTTGTTCCATTTCACTCTAAACCTACACATTCTTTGTTAACATTGATGGCAATCTACGTGTGATGGTTTTGATGATGCTGATTCTAGATACATCAAATTATTTAAAAAATATTTTGCTAATGGCGAATATACTTTTCAAGTCATGGTCATATTATACATTCATATTCATAATATATTCAGGGTTCCCATACAAGGTCGGGAAATCAGGATTAGGTCGAGAATATGATCATTTTCTTCCCAGGCCAGGTAAAAGTTCAGGAATTCACTCATTTTGGGTAGATGGGACTGGAAATGGTCGGGAATTTGTTCAGGTTAAGTTCAACACTACCTCGACCAAATCATCATCACTACCGTCACTACTGCAACCACCATCACATCATTATCATCACCAACACTACTATAACCATCACATCTACCCCCACAACTGCACCCACCACCATCTCATTATCATCATCATCATCACTACCATCTTTACTGAAACAACCGCCACATCGCCATCATCACTACCACCATTACCACAACACTAAACCATCCTCATCATTACCACTACTGCAACCACTACCACATCATCATTACACTACCCCCACTATGAAACAACTGCCACATTGCCATCCTCATCACCACTACCACAACACCACATCATCATCATTACCACCCCTACTATAACCACGCCACATCATCATCATCATCATCATTACTACCACTGCTACCACCACATCATTATCATCATCATCATCATTACCACCACTACCACATCATCATCATCATTACCATCCACACAACTACAAATACTGCAACCACCACATCATCATTATCATCACTACCACTACTATTGCAACAACCACTGCATTGCCATCATCAACATTACCGCCACTACTGCAACCACCACCGCATCGTCGTCATCATTATTATCATCTTATCTCATCATCATCATAATCGTAACTCTTTCACATAATCAGTTATGCACCTTACTATTTATATCTAGTATGTCTGAAATCCTTTTAGAAATTTGATAGTCTTTCCTCGTTTTGTGAGTTTATTGGTCATGATATGGGTCTGGAAAAGGTCTGGAATTTTTTTTTCTGCGGAGGTTGTGGGAGCCCTTTATACTATACATTTCTTCATCCTCATCTACATCCAGACGCAAGTTATCCTTGAAAGTAACTGTGTATGGATTTCCTCATTCAAGTTCAAGTTTAACGTCTATCTGCAAAAGGCAGCAGCTGCTTCTTATGGTTCACACTATTATGTTATGACGATCGACCCAATCAGCAAAGTCCAGTCCGCATTCGTGCACCGTCGCGAACCCGCCTGGTAGCATCGTCACAACACACCTTTCGACTAGATGCTCTGCCGTTTCGGGTTCTTGCCCACAGCGTGGACATATTGGACAGGAAGTTAGACCCCATTGATGTAACGTACCGGCCGTTAGGCAGCTCCTCGACCGAAGCCGATTCGCAGCTACCCAGTGTCTCCTCTTACTGGTATCAAAGCCTGGCAACTTCTCACCAAGCTTAGAGGAGTGTAGGTCCCTGCCCCCACGAGGGATTGAATTCGTCCAAACCGACTTCCATCTCGTATGTGCAGCTCTGTCCGTAGTCAGGGATTCTGCGTACAAGGGTTACCGGGACTTATTTTGGCTCGAAACGGGGCACCGTTCATTATGCGCATGAGAGGGGTATCCCCATTCCCTCTCTCTTTGATCTTACTTAGCCAGTTTCCCGTAATGGTCTCCCTCCGGACATCGGGGGGCTGGATCGCCGCCATTATCGGGCCCCACTCTCTAGGGGTTGTTGCTAGCGTTCCCGACACTATGTGCATCGACTTGCGAAGTTTTACATCCACCTTCTCAACGTTTCTGCTTCTACCCCACACTGGAGCGCAATACTCCGCGGTGGAATAGCATAGTGCCAGGGCGGATGTACTCAGGAGCGCTTGGCTAGCGCCCCAAGTCGATCCCGCCAGCTTCCTCAGAAGACTATTCCGCTTCTCTATCTTCCGGGCAACCCCTTCGAGATGAACCCGATAGGTAAGACTGCGATCCAACGTCACCCCTAAATATTTTGGGCGCGGCTCATATGGGAGTGGCTGGTCCCCGACTAGGACATTCAGTTTACGGGTGTGCCAACCACTGCATAAGTGAAATGCAGTGGCCACGGTTTTTGAAGTGTTCATCTTCAGGTACCACTTGTCAAAGTAGGATTTGAGTCTGGTGACGTCCTCGCTGAGTACGCTCTCGAGACGGGTCCACACTTTACTCTGAGTAACGAGTGCCCAGTCGTCTGCGTATCCCAGCCTCAGGGAGGAAGTGTTCGGCATATCGCTAATGTAAACGTTAAACAACATTGGCGCAAGTACCGACCCCTGAGGGACCCCATTCTTCAATTTCCTTACTTTGCTCGTGACGTCTCCCAGCGCGACGTGGAATTGCCTTTCCCCTAAGATCGAAGAGAACAACTTCAAGGTCTTTTTGCAAGTTTGAGCATTAGCCCATCGCACCAGACCGTATCGTACGCCGCTGATAGGTCTATAAACACAGCACCTGTTTGCTGTTTTCTCTCGAACCCGTGCTCAATATGCTCTGTAAGGGCAATGACCTGCTCCGTGGTGCAACCTCCCTTCCTTGAAGCCTGCCTGCTCGGGTGGCAGGGCAGCGTCTAGGACCGGCCCCCATCGGTTTAATAGAACACGCTCCAACAATTTGTAAAGACAGCTCAGCAGCGATATGGGTCTGTAACTGTCTGCCTCCTTCGCCGGCTTCCCTGGCTTCAGGATGGCAACTATCTTCGCATGCTTCCACACTTGTGGAAGCTTTCCTTTGCAAGGATGTCAACATTGCCTCTGCTAGCCAGGCCTGTGCCTGGGGCCCAGATGCGTCACCAATCGGGATATACACCATCTATCCCTGCTGCTTTGCCGTTCTTCACTTCGCTAATGGCTGCACCCACTTCTCGGGACTGAACGGGGCCGTCCAGTCTGACTCCTCCGCACGTAGCGAGTCCAAAATCGTACGGTACGCCTTGCGGACACCGCGCTCAAAGCCTGATTAGGGACCGCTTACTACGGTTCTTAATGTTCTTGGCAATTGTTCTGCCTCGCATTCCGGTGCAGCCTTCGCGAAATTCCGATCTGGGTCCAATTTCTTTATCAAACGCCAAGCGTGGCGGCTGGAGTGTGTAAAGTCGAGACTTTCCACGGTCTCCTGCCACCGTTGCTTCCTTCCCTCTGCCAGAGACTGAAGTAGTCTATCGGCTGCGTCCTGGGACTGGGTCTGCTGGTACTCTCTGTACAGCTCTTCCGACTCTGCTGTCCAGCAAGGGGTGTAGAATTTCCGTTTGCCCCGTGGAATAGAGCGTTGAGCACTCTTAACCAGTAGCCTACTGAATCTGGTTATGTTCTTGGACTTGGGAGGAATGGCAGGGCAGACCTGCTCGATATAGGAACTGAATTCCTCCCAGTCAGCCTTCCTGAAATTCCATCTGCAAAGTGGGAGAGACTGCACCCTCGGTATTGTCACCCCAGCTGTGACAGAACCGGCCTGTGCTGGCTATGCGGAAAGTCCCCGAGGACTGTCCGCTTCACCTGCAGCGGTTCACCGTTCGCGCCTTTCGTTACGAGGGTGAGGTCTGGAGTATACTCCTTCTTATGGCGGGTACCCCGGAAGGTACCCTTGGCTGTAGGATCGTACACTAGGTGTAGATCATTACAGTCCATCCATGAGCGGAGTTGTCTTCCTGCCTCGTTGCAGTCTCGGTAGCCCCATTCGTGGTGGTGGCTATTAAAGTCTCCCAGACAGATGGAAGGATGGCTGACCACCGGTACCGGTGGTGTAGTCCAAGTCGCTCTAGGTGGTTTGTAAATATTATGCAAACACAGTCCACCTACTTCCACGGAAATTCGGTTCACCCCATTGCTGTCCGTTACGCTCTCAATGACCCTTACTTTCGATGGCTCTTTAGCGTAAACGCTAACCCCTCCTTTGAGCCTCGAAGTGTCCTCGCGTTGGACCACCAAATAGCCTGGGATCTGGAATCGGGAAGATTGCGCGCCTGAATAAAGGTGGGTCTCCTGTAACAGGAGGATATCTACGCAGTGAACGGCCAATAGCTTTGATAAAAGCTCATTTTTTGCCATACTCTGGCTCTCGACGTTCAGGGACAATATGTGCGTCAGGTCGCCATCCCCGCCGTCGCATTTTCCGATCGGCAGGCCGCGAATCGAAGGCGGATTGCCCATCACTGCAGATTTTATACAATTATGTGGTGACTTTTTCCTTTATTGTGTTATTGTTATTGAGTTGAAAGAGAAATGTTTAATAGTTGACCAAATTTGTTGTTGGTAATATCTACGATTTCTGGTGGGAGAGTGTTCCATTCCGTGATGGTTCTTGGGAAGAAACTTTTTATATTCGTTGGTTCTGTGTGTCAGGGTTGTGAACATATGCTATGATAATGTCTGTGTAGAATTGGAGGCGTTTTTCTTTCCGCCTGCTTTCCAGTGTTTTCCATCGCAACAGTTTCAGGGCATCCTGGTTCGCGTAAGTAATTGTTGGTGACAATTTTGGCCAGTAAACTCACCCTTCAAATATCTACCGATCCCCATGAAAGTCTTAGATGGATTAGGAGCTTGCCTAATAAAAATATAACTCGTGACAAAATACATGGGTGTGTGTTAAATCCATTTCAACCAAACTGACCCTATGAAAAAGGCCAGAAAGTTTATGATACCTATAGTTCCCCCTTCACGTTTTGGTAAAATAGATAAAAATGACGACTTTGTGATGAAACAGTTTGTTGTTAATTCCCCCCCCCCCCCCCACCTCTTGTTCAAATCAAAATTAAGCTCAACTGTTAAATTGTCTGTAGCCTCTAGAACAGTAAATATAGATGAATGAAGACATACAAAGACATTCATTTATGCTTTTAATTTGACACATAAAGAAAAAAATCTCCAAGCTGTCTTCTCAGTCACAACAGGTTAAATATGCGGCTATATGCCATTTATAAATATCAAATTTATTCCCTTAATACCACCCTATTCCTTCTGCTTCCTTTCATCCCTTAATTTTTAAAAACGCTCTTTTCTTTCTATATATTTCTACTTCTTTTTAATTCCCTTTTTGGGGAAGTGAGAGAGAGAGAGAGAGAGAGAGAGAGAGAGAGAGAGAGAGAGAGAGAGAGAGAGGGGGGGGGGGGGATGGCATGCTTAGACATATTTGGCCTATATGTATGACAAATAATACTCATCCACATTTATTATCACATTTCATCAATTGCTGTATCTCCCCAAACCCTACCTCTCTTTCTATCTATCTCACCATTATCAATATCTTCTTTGTCATTGCCACTATAACTATAATATATTCTTGAGCATAGCTATCATTATCATTATCACCATCAATCCCTCAACCTCCCCCCCCCCCCCCCCCCCCCCATTTAGTTGAATTTTTTAATAGCACATCCTCTGTAATAAGTAATTTATTTGATTCTTGCCTAATTACAATACCATGATTATGTTGAAGTTAACTAGAAAGTATGTTTTGATTTTTGTTCTGTATTGGCCAACTGCTTAAAAATACCTCTCTCTCTCTCTCTCCTTCTTTCACTATCTATCTGTGTGTGCACGCGTTTGTGTGTATGTCTGTACGTCTGCCACTCTCTATCTTTATCTCTTCCATCTATATCTATTTATTAAACCTCACTTCCCTTTTACTTTACTTCTCTTTCAAGACTTTACATTTTTAACATATTGCGTTACGAAAATACAAAGACATTTTTGCACTCTAATATTGGAACCCCCCCCCCCCCCACAAACACACACATAATTAATTAATGCAGTTGCATCTAACACAATGCTGGGATTACAGTGATCCATACTTGTAAATTTGACGTGCAGCTGCGTGAGGGCCTGCGATGCAATGGCTGTGACGAGCGGCCAACACTGCTTAACAGGCGCCATGTTTTATCCAACATAATAAATGTTGCTGATGGCTTGGAAGGAGTGCTTTGAGCTTAATGAGTGGATATTGCGCTCACATTTTCAAATTAAACTTCTTTTTACAGCAACTTGCCTGCCCAAGTTGAAAATTATGTCTTTCTCTTTCATCGTGTTCTCTTTTTTTAAGCAGTCCTCCACCACTTTGGAAATTTCAGTTTTAATTGAAAAAAGCAAAAAAACAAAACAACAAATTCAGACTTTTAAACTTAATTACAAAGAGCAGCAAAAAAGAAAGACATCAATAAAGAATCAATTTTCTGGTTTCTGAACATTTTAAAATTAAAGTTTTGTTATCTGAAATGGTTTTAGATTGAATTGAGGGGGTGGGGGGGGGGGCATTTTATTTTGACTATGACTCATTTGTAATTATCCCTCATGATCTTGGTAGGTTTTAAAAAAGAATTCTTTTGTTTTTTTCAAAAGGGAGAAATCAAAACCATTAGCAGAACAGAGTGCTGCTCTTGTATGCCTGATTGCAAATGGACAGGGTGACAGCAAAGTGACACAATCAAGCTCAGACGCAGAGGAGCTCCACAGGAAATGGATATTTATTCTGTCAGAAGAAGAAAAAGATGCCACAAAAAACTCATAACGACCAATGAAAACGGTACATCAATAAAAGAGCACTTTGAAGAAGGTGCAGATTCTGTGACCCAATGTGCAGAGAGTAAGAGAAATTTGTACAAACCTGAAAGCAATATTGGTTCAAATGATAACAGATGTGCTTCTTGAATTGTTTTACTTTAACTTTGTTTACAAATTGTTTTGATGTAGTAAAAGAAAAATCTTGGTTCCATTTGAGTCATAGAGGAAATTGCCTTTAATTGTAGTTAGAGAGTGCATTTCTCTCACTGTGAATAGGTCACGAGGTCATGCTTCCTGGCAAGCTTGGCTTGGGTCAATGAGTTACTGCCAGTAACTGGTCTATTCCATTAAAATGACCAACTGTAATAATTTGTAATTAAATTGCCTTTTAATATTAAACCATGGTTAAATATTATATTATTTCTTTGACTTTTCATTTTTATATAATTTATATTTCGGTTGGATGTATGTATGTCAAATTACCTTTAAAAGAAGAAGCCTCATTTTACACACTAATGCATAGACATGGACTAAAGTGATTCAAGAAATAATATTTCCTCATATACTACCCCATCTAAACTCACTCATAATACAGGGATAATATTGAATTTTTCACCCTACAAAAATCTTCCCAATGAGCTTTCTGAAACTCGTACAATCTGGCTTTGATTTACAACTTGACTTGTTAGGGCAAATTCCCCAGTAACCAGTAGAATAACAAACCTTCTTAGATTTTAACCTTTGGAGCAGGAAACTGGTCCTTCGGATATTAATCAACTAAAATGACCCTCATCTTGTAAAAAACTCTTAAAGCTGGGACTTCCTTGAAGCTGAATTTTGAGGGAGTTTTTTGCAAGATGAAGTCTCTGGTTTCAGAGTTTTTGATTCGATGAGGGTCATTTTAACCGGTAGATATTTGATGTGAGATTACTGGCCAAAATTCGATTGCTATTTTGAGATCACATTTTGAAGTAGCAGTCTTTATTCTGTTTTTGTTCTTTAAAAAAAAATTATTTTTTTTATTTTACTTTTGCAAAGTGCAATTTCCCACAGTTCAATAACTCAACTCAATCCGAACCCAGCATTCGGAGACAAATTATAGGCATATTAATACAGCTAATATTTTTAATTTTTACACGATAACAATAGTTGAATAAAACTATTGAGTGTACAGCCTGGAGGTATAGGCCTAGAGTTGAGTGTGTTTACGTAGCATAAGTCTATCTTTAAGGTGTGATCCACTTTGTCATGAATCATATATTTTCTCAATGTCTTGGTTTTTATGGGAGGGGGTGGGGGTCATCAAACAATACAATGAAGTTAATGGTTCGGGAATACCACACCATATCTGCTGGGTGGGGATCCTGTCCTCCCATAGTGGGCAGGGAGGTACATGAATGCTGTGTCTTCTATCCCCCCAACCCGTTTTCCAATTGTTTCCTGTCGTTGTCTTGGAATGAGATTACTTGGTTTTGTCCTGGCCCTGGCCGGAGTTCCTTGGCTGGGAGGGAAACAGTCGAATGTATAGTTATAGTTTTGGGAGATGATATTTTTTTCCTTGTAAATCATCTCTGTTTTGCATTGTATTATGTTTAGTTTACATATTATATTATATGATTTGTAAACATTTGAGTGTATTTCTCTTAGTTGGGACCTGTGCTTGTGTCTGGATGAGACTTTTTGGTGATCTCAAACTAAGTACTTTGACAGTGTGCTCTTGGAATCTACATGTTCCCTATTTGAACCAATTCCCCTTTGTCTCACCTTTTCTTTTGTGCTTTAATTGTAATTCTATAACTTTTTACTATCCCATTTTCTTCCTTTTTACTGGCGCTGATATGACCTTAATATGTTGCAAGCGCCATAAAACCCTTAAAAACAAAACAAAACACCATATCTGCATGCGTAAGCTACTCAGAAATGGATGGATAGAATTAAAAAATGGAGTGTCTATTCGTCCTTCAGGTCATATTCTTAAAAAGTGTCTAGCCGACCTTCAGTGCTTATGCAAATAAGGTAGGCGTGAAATACGCACAAGCCAATTGATTGAAAGGCCGTTGTTTATTTTGTCACCGTATTTTTATATGTATTAAATTCAAGGTTATTGCCCTCCCATAAATCGCATTGTTATTACAGTGACCTATATGTCACTGCTTCCATGGCTTTTTGTGTGCACCCATGTTATCTATGTAATTAACTGGAATTACAAAATTGGTGTGTTCAGTCCTTCACGTCTTCACTTTTTTAACGACGGTTGAAACGTAAGCATCGTTATGAGTATGAGTAGAAAAAATAGCATATTATTCTCTATCTCTCTGTCATATTTTCCCCCTTTTATCTCTAATTTCTTCTCCCCCTCCATCTATCTCTTCCTTTGTATTTTCCTCTCTTTATCTCGCTATCATCCGCTTTCATTTCTTCACACTCTCTCTCTTTCTCTCTCGCTCTGTCTGTCTTTCTTTCCCTCTGTATTTCTCTTTCTCTCACATACTCTTCTCTCTTTCTCCCTCCCTGGTCTCTCTCTCTCTCTCTCTCTCTCTCTATCTATCTATCTCTTCTAATTTCTTCTTCTTCTAAAAGCCTTTCGGTCTCTTTATCTATCTCTCAAATTTCTAATATTGATGTTGTTATCCATAGACCCCTACCCAGATCAAAATAACAATCCCAACACCCCTGATAACATTAACCCTTATTCTGAGTTTAAGAACATAGGCAAGTTATTGTTCTTAGGCCGAACTGGGCTTTTATGTTCTGTATCATTCTATTTCACCCAGTTTCAACCCGTAGACATTTAAAATCCCAGCCCGTAGACATTCTAACTTCTCGTCAGGACAAAAGTGGATACCAAATATGTAATAGTATTTTGTATTAATTAACGAATGAAGTAATGAAAATATTGAGGACTTGACATTAGTGTCCTTTATTAATCTTTAATATATTTGACATCGTATATGGAGATTGGATTAAATGCAACGTTGTGCTTTCGGCTTTGGAATTAATTTGCGTGTTGTAAAGCCGCCAAATTCCTTACCGTCTATACCATTACTGCCACTTTAATAACACATTGAATTCTCCATGAATTAAATCTATCATTCTGTTATACATCTCTGTTATACTGTTATACTCAAGACGGTACAACTTATAACAAAATTTTCTGAAGTTAAAGGACATGTATCGACATCGTTCAAATAAATGAAAAATTTTGATTAAATTCAAGCCAATATTGATGACACTCACTGAATTATCAAGATTATAATATTTTTTTAAAAACTGCTTCTTAAGACATTAAGAGATACAAAACGTTGATGTCTTTTGGGCTGCTTATATTATTACGACTAATAAAATAGAATATTTTTGACAATTTTAATACTAGTCATATAAAACAAATTAATAGTTATTGAGTGTTAAACCACTATCATAGATAGAAAAAAAATGTAATAAAGGCAAAACACACACACACACACATACGCACACACAAATATAAAAAAAAAAAGTAGAAAAAAATACAAAAAAATCAAACACCCCCCCCAAATACAACAAAAGAAAAGAAAACCTGACGAATCTTCCTCTGTGCCCAGCCAACCCAAACTCTCTTGCGGGCGTTTGAATGGGATACTTGCAAAAGGAGAACACAAAAATAGTTCCTAATAAGAAAACGATAACCATTCTGGAAAAAAAATCATATCCCAGAAGAAAACAAAAAACAAACAAAAAATACAAACCCCACGAAATTAACACATACACACTCAACTGATTATTTGACTCACTAACACTAACAGAGGAGGTGGGGTTTGTCAAAAATTTAAGATGATACGGATATATCATCACGTGGAATCGAATCTAGCTAAGTAAAAACAGAAACGGAATATTGCCCAGCTTTAGTGTGAAGTACGAATAGTGCAAGCAACACTATTTGTCCTTACGTACGGCAATGGCGGTAGATGCTATTCGACCTTTAAGGAGGAATAGGGCTACCCTTAAAAATAAAGAAGTATGGAAAAGAACACAGCAGTAACCAGTGGGAGAGGCAATAGGAATAAGACGATGAAGGTGGACTGGACACACCCTTAGAAAGAATGACTATAACAAAGAAACTATTGACTGGAACCCTCGGGGCAGAAGATCAAGGGGAAGGCCACAGGGAACATGGTTAATTCAATCTTTTAGCCAAAAGATGTCGACATCACTATCACCCATACTCTAGGTGAGGTTCCCGACACTCATAGTGGGCAGGGAGGTACTTACTGTGTCTTCTATCCCCTATATCTGTTTTCCAACATGCTTTCTGTCTTTGTCTTGGAACTGGATTACTTGGTTTTGTCCAGTTCCTGGCTGGGAGGGAAACAGTCAAATGTATAGTTATAGTTTTGGGAGATGATATTTTTTTCTTGTAAATCATCTCTGTTATGCACTGTATTGTTTGTTTACATGTTAAATATGCTTTGTAAACATTTGAGTGTATCCATCTTAGTTGGGACCTGTGCTTGTGTCTGGATGAGACTTTTAGGTGATTTCAAACTAAGTACACTGATAGTGTGCTCATGGAATCTACATCTGTTCCCTATTTGAACCTTTTCCCCTTGTCTTACTTTTTCCTTAAGTCCTTTTAATTGTACATCTTGAATGTTTTTCTATCCAATTTTCTTCCTTTTTACTGGCGCTGATATGACCTAAATGTGTTGCAAGCGGCGTAAAACCCTTAAATGCAAACAAACATATCACTCATACTAAAAATTAAAAACTACTACTGCTGTTACAACTGCTACTACAGCTGCTTCTGCCACTTCTATAACCACTACAACAACAATTACTACTAGTACCACTCCTATTACTAACATTACATCTTCTAGTACTACTACTACTACTTGTCATCGTGGTTTTTCGCGGCTGCAATGGCAAATTTGCGGCCGCAAAATTCGCTCTTTTCCGCTATTTACCGCAAAGTTTACAATTTTTCTTGAAAATTCTCTAATTTGCACTATTTTTGAACCCCGGTGGTAAAATTTGGGTTTTCAATGGCAATTTTCCGGGATGTCAGTGTAATGAAAATTTGATGCTTCTCTTTGCAGGCTTCTCGGTCTCTTGTTTTGATATAAGGTTGATGTCTTTAATCATTTTCCTTTCTGATTTGCACCCGAGTGACTTTGCATCTTTAGACCAATGTAATATTCAATTGGCCTCCGGGAATAAATAAAGTTATCTGAATCTGAATACGAATAATTAACTAACTTTGCAAAATTTGGCAAATTCTATGGCAAAATTTTCTGTTTTTGTGTAGCAAAATTTGGGATTTCAAATGGCAATTTTCCGCAATGCCAGTTACTTACAAATACAACTCTACCTTTCTATCTATCTATCCCTCTAACTACTGGTAATATACTTATTCATACTCATCTGTCCTTCTAGCTATCTATCATTTTCATTTGTTATTGCAGTATTCGTCCACTTATTTACCCATTTGTATAGACCCAGCTATCATCCTGATGTTCTCTCTCTCTCTCTCTTTCTCTCTCCAACCCTCCCCCCTCTCTCTTTCTATCTACTTGTCTCTCTATCTATTTGCTCAAGATTCGACCGCCGCACAAACATCTTCCCCATTCCAACCACCCCGCCAGGGACACTACTCTACTACTACCTACATACTCACAAACGCCACGCTCACATCTCATTCACACTCCAACCATCACTGAGTACAGATGATATAAATTTACACTCCATTCATTTTATTTGTTTTCAAGGTTTGTTTATTGTTGTGCTGACGAAGGGTTTGTACCTGAAACGTCTATTGTCTGTATTGTTCCCATTCAAAGCCTCTCCATTACCACTCCTTTGTTAGTATTTTCATGATCCCAGGCTTCAGGCAGCCCCCTGTTTTGTTTGTTTTTGTGGTTTTACGGCGCTTGCAACACATTAAGGTCATATCAGCGCCAGTAAAAAGGAAGAAAATGGGATAGTAAAAAGTTATAGAATTACAATTAAAGCACCCAAGAAAAGGGAAGACAAAAGGGGAACTGGTTCAAATAGGAAACAGATGTAGATTCCAAGAGCACACTATCAAAGTACTTAGTTTGAGATCACCTAAATATCTCATCCAGACACAAGCACAGGTCGCGTCTAAGAGGAATACACTCAAATGTGTACAAATCATAAATAATATGTATACCAAAACATAATACAGTGCATAACAGAGAGATGATTTACAAGGAAAAAAAATATTTGACTGTTTCCCTCTCAGCCAGGACCAGGACAAAACCAAGAAATCTCATTCCAAGACAATGACAGAAAGCATGTTGGAAAACAGATACAGGGGGATAGAGGACACAGTATGTACCTCCCTGCCCACTATAAGGTCAGAAACCCCACCAAGAGGCAGCCCCTTCCGCTATTATCTGTGGTATGGTTCCTCAACACCCACCCAAGTGGAACTCGAATATCACTTTGCTCTGTGTTATAGCTTTTATAAAGATCGTCAGTTGGGTGATTAGTACTCACTATAGTCCCTCTACTGGGTGGGGATCCTGACCTCCCATAGTGGGCAGGGAGGTAATTACTGTGTCTTCTATCCCCCTATATCTGTTTTCCAACTAGTTTTCTGTCTTTGTCTTGAAATACATTGGCTTTGTCCTGGCCCTGACCGGATACTCTTGGTGAGGGGAAAACAGTCAAATGTATAGTAAGTTTTGGGAGATGATATTTTTTCCTTGTAAATTATCTCTGTATTATGTTTTGTTTACATATTTTATATGATTTGTAAATATTTGAGTTTATTCCTCTTAGTTTAGTGGGGACCTGTGCTTATGACTGGATAGGACTTTTAGGTGATCTCAAACTACGTACTTTGATGGTGTGCTCTTGGAATCTACATCTGTTCCCTATTTGATCCAATTCTCCTTTGTCTTACTTTTTCTTGGGTGCTTTAATTGTAATTTTAGAACTTATTACTATCCCATTTTCTTCCTTTTTACTGGCGCTGATATGACCTTAATGTGTTGTTTGTTTTTTTGTTTTTGAGGATTTTACGGCGCTTGCAACACATTAAGGTCATATCAGCGCCAGTAAAAAGGAAGAAAATGGGGATAGTAAAAAGTTCTAGAATTACAATTAAAGCATCCAAGAAAAGGTAAGACAAAGGGGAATTTGTTCAAATAGGGAACAGATGTAGATTCCAAGAGCACTCTATCAAAGTACTTAGTTTGAGATCACCTAAAGGTCTCGTCCAGATAGAAGCACAGGTCCCAACTAAGAAGAATACACTCAAATGTTTACAAATCATATATAATATATAGAACAAAACATAATACAGTGCATAACAGAGAGATGATTTACAAAGAAAAAAATATCATCTCCCAAAACTCAAAACTAATTATACATTTGACTGTTTTCCTCCCAGCCAGGGCCAGGACAAAACCAAGTAATCTCATTCCAAGTCAAAGACAGAAAGCATGTTGGAAAACAGACATAGGGGATAGAAGACACAGTATGTACCTCCCTGCCCACTGGAGGTCAGGAACCCCACCCAGTTAATGTGTTGCAAGCGCCGTAAAACCCTTAAAAAGTTCAAGAAAACCGTATACAAAGAATAATGATGAAAACAATTGGGACATTCCAATGTGTTTGAATAAACCATACTTGAGTGTAACAGTCTCCATAGTCCTTCAGATCCATTTAATTGAGAGTTTGTATCAGTTTCTGTAGCATAAAAATTAACAATAGCTGTAGAATAGGATAACAGTACAGTATCATAAATTACTTTCAAACAGATCCAGCTACTCAAACGCTGCTGAGTGGTAGACGGGTTAGAGCTATCAGGGCCTCTATAAGTGAGCATATAATAGTGAAGCAAGTTTTTGTAAAAAAAATATTAATTACTTTAAAAAATAGTATATATTTGATGTATCAAACGCCAAAAAGTTGGGGTTTTTTGGTCATCATAGCAATTTATTAAATTGATGCCTTCTTAAATATAGATTATTTTCAAATGATAATAATAATAATAATAATAATAAATATTTCCAATAAAGTATCAGTACAACACCATAGGTGACAACAGTATTTAGCACATAGTAAAAAAAAAACAAACAAACAACAGAGGCAACAACACAATGATGAATCAACACATTACTCCACATACCACACAACACATTCACCACACAATTGAAGTTATGGCCGACTTCTCAAGGATAATAATGAGAATAATGGTAACAAAATTTTGAAAAAAAAAAAAAAAAAAAAAATGAACATAGAATTTCGTCAAAACCCATTATAAAGTGATAAAACATAACCCTATGAATCCTATGCAAAACTGTAAAAGTACTCAAAAGAGAGATTATTTACAAGGGGAAGAAAATAATCTCCCAAAACTAATACACATACAATACATTCGGTTTTTTTCCCCCTCAGTCAAGGGCCAGGACAAAACCATGTAATCCCATTCCAAGACAAAGACTAAGATAAAAAGCAACATGGAAAACGAAATAGAGAGGGATAGAAGACAACAATGGTAACTTCCCTGCTCACCATGGAAGTTTAATGAGGCCAAACCCAAAAAATTTATGTTTTTATAGGTTTAATGGCACTTGTAACAAACATGGATCACTTAAGCGCAGGGAAAATTAAGATGACAGGCGAAGATAAAAGAGAAAGCATAAGTATATAGATGATGGAAGAAATAAATCATCGCCTTATCTGGATCTGTACTTTTCCTATATAACGCCTTAACACACACAATGCAAGTTTTGTTTTTGTTTTTATTTTTTAAGGGTTTTACGGCGCTTGCGACACATTTAGGTTATATCAGCGCCAGTAAAAAGGAAGAAAATGGGATGGTAAAAAATTCTAGAATTACAATTAAAGCAGCCAAGAGAAAGTAAGATAAAGGGGAACTGGGAACAAATAGGTATCAGATGTAGATTCCAAGAGCATAGCACCAATGTACTTAGTTTGAGATCACCTATAAGTCTCATCCGGACACAAGCACAAAATCCAACAAAGAGAAATACAGTAAAATTACTTTAAACCGAAAGAAGCTAAACCGAAAAATACCTTAAACGGCAAAGAATTTAATAAATTGTATGAGTTTCTTCATTATCTTTGTACTAATTCTTACGATGAACTGAAATACTTCTAAGCAGGACTTTCTATAAACCGAAACAACTTGAGGAGAGCACCTTCCTTTTTTCTCTCTATATTTTTCTTCAAAAATTCGGGAAGGAGGCCACAAGTAATAATGCCCGGCGATATTAAACAGAGTGTAAGTATAAGGTGAGGGTGATGGGTGGGGTGGGGGGGGAGGCAAACACTTCAATCACTGCACTTGGGCTTGGCCAACACCACAATCGCACAGACTGGAAAAGGAAGACAGCGGGTGACTGACAGGCGAAAAATGAGGAAAGAGGGGGAGTTGGGGTGTAGAATAACGCAAGCGAGATGTTCTCGCTCGTGTGTTGATGCTTTGGAACTGACTGGATTTTCAACACGACAATAAGGAGGGGGGGGGGGGGGGGAGACAACTTACCATTGAAATGCCATTTCATTTCCACTTCGTTGTTTAAATGTGTGTGTGAGGGGGGGTGGGGGGGGGGGAGGGGGGAGGTTCTATGTAATTAGGCCTTTGAACCTAATGAAATGGCTTTTCAACAAAAGAGGGATGTGTAGTAGACAGCTTAGCATTGACGACACGCCTTTTCATTTCCATTTCACTTCACCTCTGAGTGCGCATCATTCATTATCAATTATCGCACAAGAACTTTCGATCTTATTTTAGCTTTGCATTTTACTAAAAGTTGTCTAAAAGAAAGCACTGTGCTTACACGTTTGAGTTTAAAATCAAAAGACTATGTGAAGTCAATGAAAAAAAAAGTTGATCAAGACGGAGATATGTAAATTACACGGCATCCCGAACTGAACTCTTTCAACAATTTTGAATTGAAAACGAAAACCCCAAAAATATTTTAAAAACACAAAAAAAAATTATTTTTTTAAATTAATGGTTACGAAGACGGCATTTATTCAACAACTCCATTTAACGGGAAACCCATGATACGATTAAATGAGCAAATTCCTTAAATAGTTACTACCCTTGAAAAACATTGCAACACGGGAACTTACTTTAGACCAAAATGTCTTTAAACCGAAATGGTTTAGAAGGTCCCAAAAATTTCAGTTTAAAGTAATTCTACTGTACACTCAAATGCTTACATTATACATTAAAAATAACACAGATAATAATACATAAGAGAGATGATTTACAAGGAAAAAATTATCATCTCCCAAAACAATAACTATGCATTTGACTGTTGCCCTCCAGGACAAAACCAAGTAATCTCATTCCAAGACAATAGCAGAAAGCATGTTGGAAAACATATATAAGGGGATAGAAGACGCAGTATGTACCTCCCTGCCCACTATGGGAGGTCAGGAACCCCACCCAGACACAATGCAAGATCTGATTCACACCAATTGTAAATCATATCAACAGACAGAGATGATTTACAAGGGAAAAAAATCAAACCTAATGTTTTTGTGTTTTTCAGGGTTTTACGGCGCTTGCGACACACTTAAGTCATTTTGGCGCATGTCAAAAGGAAGAAAATTGGGTAATCAAAATTCGAGACTGATGTGACCAGGACAAAACCAAGTAATCTCATTCCAAGACAAAGACAGGAAGCAAGTTGGAAAACAGATATAAAGGGATAGAAGACACAGCAAGTGACCTCACTGCCAATTCATCTCATAAAAATATTGCACGAAAACAATGACCAAACTCCAATGACATGCTGTGATCCCTAATCCAGGATTTTCTACCAGCCTTTGTATACAAAAATACTCAATCCATCTAGATAGCAAGTGACGTGATAGTATAGTCCCACAATCATTACATGGGAGATGGTCAATGTCATCTTGTTTTATTTTGTGCAAAGAAGAAACAAAAAAATAAACTCAAAACAAAAATAAAATCCAGGCAAAACTATTATATCTCAGTACAGACAGTTAGAGTGTATAATGTTGCCTCAGCTTATGAAATCTTTAATCATATGAAACAGCAAGGGTATAGGTCCTGGTCATTTCTTCAGCATACCGCCCCCCATTTTTTTTTTTAATTTGTCAAATTATACTCAAAAGAAATCATAAAAATTAAAATCTGACAAATGCAAGCAACATAAATACATAATATAGGTGAAAATTGAAAATAAGAGGAATTTTTAAAAAAGTATTGACAAGTTAAATTGCTAACAGCATCCAGCCATGATCAATGAGATTGTACAACACAATGCAGTGTTTATTGTCAGCATGATGGCGTTCATAGAATAAAAAGGAGAAGATAATCAAAGTTTCTTCACAAGGATTTCAACCCCAAGACCGACAAGTGGGATAAAATCTACACCAAAAAATTCATGATTGAGGGATTTTTCATTTATCTATTATCTTGGTTGTTCTGCTTTTGATTTTCTGAAGAACATGGCAACAACAAAATGTTTCTTTTTATGTTTCATTGATGCATTTCATTCATGAAGTATGTCAATCATCGTTTGTTTCTTTCTCAACTGATTTCAAGTCATAGTAATGTAAATGTTGCTGCTTGAAGCTCAAAGAAATAAATAACAATGTGAAATTGAATGTAAGCTTCAATTTAATATACAAAAACAGATAATATGGATGTTTCGGGTTTCCCCTTTACAAAAAAAAAAAAAAAACAGGATGAATTTAACACCACAGACGAATGAGATAATGTGGTAGTGGCATTGTTAAGATGAAGAAATTTTAGAAATGGCAAACAGAAAAAGATCACTGATAACAAAAATCATCAAACGCCAAATGGAATTTTTAGGACACATTATCCGCCACCCTGGTTTGGAAATACTCGCCTTGACTGGAAAGATGAATGGAAAAAGAATAAGAGGAAGACAAAGAATAACGTATTTGAAAGGGATAAGAACTTGGACAGATGAAGCTGAGAAAGGTGGCGCTGCTTTAATAGAATTGGCAAGAGATAGATCAGCTTGGCGGAAGATGACCTCCGACGTCTGCTTCAGATATGGAACTACATGAGACATGAGACTACCACATTATCTAATTTGTCTGTAGTATTTAATTCATCCTGTTTTGTTGATAAAGGGGAAACCCGAAACGTCTATATTATCCGTTTTTGTTAGTTTTTAAGGGTTTTACAGCGCTTGCATCACATTTAGGTCATATCAGCGCCAGTAAAAAGGAAGAAAATGAGATAATAAAAACATTCTAGACTTGAGGAAAAAGTAAGACAGAGGGGAAATGGTTCAAATAGGGAACAGATGTAGATTCCAAGAGTACACCATCAGTGTTCTTAGTTTGAGATTACCTAAATGTTTCACCGAGACACCAGAACAGGATCCCACAAAAAATATACTAAATTGTTTACAAATCATATGTTAAAGTTTTTAAAAATAACAATACATATCAGAGAGATGATTTACAAGGAAAGAAACATCATCTCCCAAAACTTTAACTATTATTCGACTTCGGCCAGGGTCAGGACAAAACTAAGTAATCTCATTCCAAGACAAAGACAGAAAGCAATTGGAAAACAGATACAGGGGATAGAAGACAGAACAAGTACCTCCCTGCCCACTATGGGAGGTCGGGAACCCCACCCAGACACAGGTGCTAACATGGTTTTTTTGTTTGTTTGTTGCTTTAGGTCTCTTCCAACACAATTGAGGTTATATGAGAGACCGCTGAAACAAAAAAACAAGCAATCTAACAAAAATAGTAAAAATGTAAATCAAATCATAACCTAAAGATATCATAAGCTAAATTATAAATAACCAAGAACAAACAGGCAGAAGATTTACAGAAAAAAATATCCCTGTCAAAAATACAATCACAAACCAAAGAAGCAGGATAGGCTAGTAAAGAGAAGAAGAAACGACATCACTATCGGATCGTACACCCATGCGAACATCATAGGTATATGATTCAAGGGTGATGCTCCATCCAACCACCCGGGTGCTAACATGGGATATCTACTTAGATAGATGGAAACACTCAGACTGACACATACTTATTGCTTTAGATAGAGAAAGTATCATCTCACATTTAGAAAAAAAAAAATTAAACATGACAAACACTAATGTTGACATCGAATTGCCTCCCTCAGGAAAATAAACAAAACATGAGATTTCCGTCTAGTTTTATTATCACCCTTTAACTGTGGCTCTTAGTCCTAAGTCTGGAATGAAATAATTTAGTTTTACTTCAGCCCAATATAATCTCATTCCAGAACAAGTACAAAGAGTCACACAGGAAGACCCTACCAAAAA
>NC_088366.1:37578341-37638341 GCF_034508935.2 Berghia stephanieae
AAATAGGGATCAGATGTAGATTCCAAGAGCACACCACCAATGTACTTAGTTTGAAATCACTTAAAAGTCTCATCCAGACACAAGCACAAATCCCAACAAAGAGGAACACACTCAAATGCCTACATTATACATTCAAAACAAAAATAATAATACATAACAGAGAGATGATTTACAAGGAAAAACATATCATCTCCCAAAACAATAACTATGCATTTGACTGTTTCCCTCCCAGCTAGGACTCCGGCCAGTGCCAGGACAAAACCAAGTAATCTCATTCCGGGACAAAGACAGAAAGCATGTTGGAAAACAGATATAAGGGGATAGAAGACACAGTATGTACCTCCCTGCCCGCTATGGGAGGTCAGGATCCCCACCCAGTATCTGAATTTAACGTTCGTCTCTGACCGATAGGACCAAATAAGGACATGCTGTTGAGGTATCTTAAAACCATCTTAAACTCTTGAGACTTAATTAAGGCCATGTTGCGAGTCTGCTTACCACAAAAACACATCAATTTATCTTGAATTAACAGTTTGGGATTAAAATTATTTAGTGGTAAAGTGCTAACATATTCATTTTAAAGAAATCAAAGTGCTAAATAAGTAAATCTAGGGAAAATAAATTCTTCGCAGAGGAAAATTGCTCATGACCACACTGACTGCTCTGCTGAGTATAATCATAAATTAAAAAGAAATAAAATTAATAACAACAACAAAAACCTGAGTAGAATAAGGTGTGAATAGTTTACATTTGATATCAAGAATGAATTCTTGAAGTAAGAAAATAATATTGCGATCATAAATTCAACAGGACAGATGCTGGGTAATTTCACAAACAATGATGCCTTGATTGCTATATTTGTGATGAATGCAATGACATAAGACTTCAGTATCAGCATTAGTGTATTCATTTGAAAAATATTTCAATAACAGATGGACACTTAAGAACATTTTCATGTTTTTAAAAAATATGACTAAGATGTTTTGTATGCAGTAGGAGCTTAACAGCACTTACAACACTTTAAGTCATATCATCAACGAAAAAAAAAAAAAAAACCATTAAAAAAAAAACAAACTAAAAAGATGAAAAGGTCAAAAGATTTACAGATCTAGAAAGCCCATAGAGAAGAAAAAATTAAGGGGACTTCCGTCATACACTAAAATAACACAATTTTAAAAAATGTATTATGTATTTACCCACAAAACTTTAATATTGATTGATTACAGTGGAACCCTGATAAAGCCAATACCACCAGACCAGAAAGATTGGTTGACATTAAGTAAGGTAACTTTATCCATTACTAATGGAACACACAACCCAACAAGAGGTGTTGACTTTGAGCTGATGTTTTTTGACTTTATGTGGATTCCACTGTAAAATAACCCCCTACTCGAAGTCTTGAGTTAATTATTTTTGATCAAGGTGAGGTCTATTTATTGATCAATATATAAACTAAAAGTTATCTGACAAAAATGTAAAAAGAAAAGATGCATCCAAACATAGACACAGGACACCAAGTGAGACACACTCAAATTATCATAGAAATAATTTAATAACATATCACATATAAAAATGATGACGATTAACCGGGGATTGGGGTGGGGGGAGGGGGGGGTGGGGGGGTGGAATTACACACTTGACTTTTTCTCTCTAAAACACAGATTGTACACAAGGATAGGGCAAAACCACGTCATCTCCCAATTGGTAGATTATGGATAGAGAGTAAGGAATAAAATAAGGACAGATATAGAGGGATAGAAGAAACAACAAAAGTTGACCTCCCTATCCATGTCAAAGCCATAGCCAAATTTAATCAGAATTAAATAAAATTAATCCCAATCAGGAGTTTATTATAGTAAACAGCTTTAAAACCTTGACTATTTTTACATTAATAAGTGGATATATATAACATTCTTGTACTTTGACATAACAAAACAAATTCAAAGTGAGATGAATAAATTTACATCATGTACATGCATAAGTAAAAACCTAGACCACTGTTCATCCGTAAAATATTATACTTTTAAAATACATTCGACCAATTAACACAATTGTAGATAAAAAGTTGAATAACATTATCAAGACTATGATTAGATCAAAAATAAAAGAGCAAGCCAAACATTCACTGATTATAATGGAATTGGGCGGGTAGAATTATGTCAACAAAATATGTTATTCATGTATTCCATTACTTCATAATATTGCATTTTAATGTATGAAATTAATCCTAGTCCATTTTATACATTAAAAATATTAACGATGCAAATCATAAAGTCATAAGGAACAAATCAGCACAAGGTACAGTAACATCCCCTAACTATACCTTATGTTTTGTTTTCATTCAAAACCATAACAGTTTGCTATAATCTTTTCTTTAAACATAATTTTGTTTGCATGAAAGAAAGAAACAATTTCCCTCTTAATTGCATTAAAAGGAGACTTAAAGCATAACAAAACTTTAATTTATTCCAAAGCTTATTCTTTTGATAAGACTTCCTGTTCACATTACTATCTTCAACAAAATACTGCGTAGTACAATATGATGCAAGACGGTCAACAGCTTGTCTGGGTTAATAGTAAAATAATGAAAATGATCGAAATTACAACTCCCTTTGAGAAGTGTCAGTGCAAAAGAAAACATCAAGTATTTAACCATCCTCTTAAATCTAAAATAATATTGTGAATAGGAGAAATCAAAGATAACACACACACACACACACACACACACACACACACACACACGCACAAAGCACACACAAAAGGCAATAAATATCAGATAGCTGCTAAGATACAAAGTATCAGCACTTGTTTATTTGCTCTTTAGTGAGGGTGATTTTAATCACACTGCATTTGCCATTTTCTAAATTCTCTAAAAATTCAGATTTTCAAAAACAAACAAACAAAAAATAATAATAATAATAATAATAAATAAATACACAAATGTTAATTTATTTTTTTTAAAGTGTGTGTTTTGTGACTCGACAGTGATGCCATAAATAAAGTGGACCATAGAGTCATAGCACATCTCCATTAGACATAACCAGCAAATGAATTTACAAATGTTTTTTCTCGAGCAGGAGTGCACAAAAACACTACTGGAATGAAAACGTTTACTTCAGATAATAAAATAAAATCAGAAATCAGACCACATCACATGCAACATTCAAACTACGATGACAAAAATGTACTCTTACTCTTACTATTGAGTATTTAAAAGAAATTAAAAAGCTACTCTTTTGATATCAAAACTTACAATCAACTCATTGACACAGCAGATGTAACAAGATGGATGGGCAAGACTGTTATTTGCGATCCCAGTCTAGAGATTTTCTAACAAGAAATCCCCAAATATTTATCTGAATATTATTACAAACTAACCATTTTAATTAAGACAGCAGTAATAGCAGAGCTGAAGAAAATGTGTAATTTTGATTGAAAAAGGTGTAATTTTGAAGGAAAAAGTGTAATTGTGCAAAACAAAGGTACTATTCAAACATATATCACTCATGCCTCATAATTTTAGTTTGCACCAAAGTGAATTGAGTGACACAGAAAAATAAATAAATTCCAATTTAATGCTGACCTCAGCTTAGATATGAGAGCTATTCTTGATTTTTTTTTTAAAATACCAAAGCCTTGTTTCATAGCAGATGAGTAGAATAGTCATGTCTCAGTTATCATAAAACCTCCAGTCTAAATCAATTTTTTCATCTTCCATATCTCCCTCCCCTTCTCTCTTTCTTTCCTTTGCAAATATAACTAACTATAAATCATGACCATAAATATGAACATTTTTATATAGCCCATTACCAACACGTTCAATACCTTTTACAATGTTTCATTTATTTCTCCAGCACGCCATAGAGAACCACATTTCTATTTCATATATCACCAGTCAAACAGTTAGGCATTTTCTTCTTTATACTAACACTACTCTTATAAAATCCATAACTGCCTATAGCCAGATACTCATTCACACCTGAGTTGATGGGTTATTGTGTAAAGTGCCTTACCAAAGACACAACATCTGGACCAGAATTCTCCATGATCCCTATCACCCATCCGAACACTGACCATGCTAAACATTGCTTGACTCTTGTAACAAGATGAGACACTGTACTGCTGAGTCACCAAGCCACAAACACCTTTCTTATTTTCAGCCTCTACCTTCTTCTCTCTAAATAAATAATTCCAAAATTTTATTTCATTAACTTTTTCTCTCTGGTCATTTTCAGCGTGCACTTTGTCTGTCGCCTGAAGAAAAAGACCAAAGTCTGAAACGTTGTATTATTTCACTTTATGAGCCATATTTACTCTTGATATTTTCATTATATTTAGTTAATATAACGTCCACTTCTCAAAATTCCAAATGTGGTGGCATACTGTACATGACATATAAATTGATCCACATATTACACAGCCATCAATGATTCAATCACACTGGAAATAGTTGTGGGGAATGAGCAAACAAGGCAAAATCTTCATATTGGTTTGGCTATGTACATTCTTTAAAAAAAACATCAATTTCAAATAAACATTCAATTCCAAGAAAAGTTCACTTTCTAGAAAATATTGTATTCCATGCTATTCATACCGACTACTTAAAAAGAGCTAAAACAGTTAAGACAAGATCTGTCAGAGGAGAGCTTCATTCATTTTGAATGATATTATGTTAACATTTAAGGTAACATTGAAGAATCCTCTGTCTTTTAGTTTAAGAGATAATTTCAATATATAATCAGCCATGGGATCAGAATTCATACAGGGCAATGAGGGATTACTGTTATAATGGACTCAAAATAACTTTATACTCTCAATACCAAGTCAAATTTGCCTGCTTCACACTCGGGCAAGGAATTTCTTTTATGCTATTATTATAAATCTGGACATATAAGGTAAGCACATTATCTTAATAAGCAGAGAAAACTGATGGTGAATTCTTTTTCTTTAAAAAAAAAAAGGTTTTAATGCAAGATATTTCAAATTTTGTCATCGTTGATCAATTTTTGGCATAACTCAAGAGAATCCATGCACAGGATGCCTCAAATTAACACCAATCCCTTATCTCCCAACTATGAGCGCCACCAGAATTCAGGCGAGAAGAGTTAACCCAAAAAGTAGCCTACAAACTGAAAGACCTCACCCAATTACCCCCATTAAAAACCATCATATATAAAGCTCCCAAAACATCACGACTCAAATCCAGAGAGCCCTTCTGCCATTCAGAACTGAAAAACTTCGTTATTGGGGGGAAGCCTGGAGGAAATACTGGACAAATACCACATAATCTTTCACTGCCCTGTGACGAGATTGGCGGGTGGTTTTGAGGCTGTCCTCAACTGTGGTGACGAATTTAAAGACTGGCTGGAGACTTCCAGTGTAGCCATACGCTACTACTACTAATTTTTGGCATCTGGTGCAGCTCCATAAAATATTTAATAATAGAAGTTGGAAGAGTTGGTCACATATTGGGATTTCCAGTTAGTGACTGAGGAATATTTATGTATGTGACTTATTGCCCACAAATGAGTAATATGTTGGGTGAACTCCATGCTGAAAATTGATCTGTAATCTAAATTTTGAAACAGGAATCTTGTCAAAATCTAAAAAGCTTTAAATACATCCACGTGAAACTCACATGTTCTAGAGAGTCACTCTTTAGACATTTTTGAATGAAGTCACTATGCAAATCAACGTATATGTTCCAGCACAACAACAGCGAATATATGCCCAACTGAATAGATTGTATATCAAACTTTGAAAACCAAGCTTGATCTTCAATAAGACTTCCTATGTTTCTGTGTACACATATAAAAAAATTTTGTCGGTTTAAAATTATGCCCTTTTTCCAGTTTCTTTTTTGACATTCCTCATATAACTTTTATTGAATTAAAAAGAAATTAATTTTCTGACATTGAAACAAATGGCATTTATTATCATATTTACTTTTTTTTTTTCAAATGGCATCTTCTTCATTCTCATATTGCAGTTATGGTCACATATCAAGGTAACCCAACTCTTACTGTGTTAGTTCGAGAGAGATGATATTGAGAAATTTTTTAAAGAGTGTGGCTTTTGCAATGTTTGGATCACCTGCCTATTCCAGTTAAATAACAAAATTGTGGTTAGTTTTTTTTAGACGAAAGAGTGGGGGAGGGATAATTTTACTGCACACAGAGCTTGCACAGTTAGAGTCGGATGCCCTCAAATGCCCTTGTATTAAACAAGGAAACACTGCATCACACTGTCTTGAACTAAGAACAGCCGCTCACATTCTCTTCTTGAAATTCTGACTGTTAATAATAAATAACTAGAAATTAAAATTCAATTTATTCAAAAGGAGGATAATGTGTGGGTTTTTTTTATATCTTTCATCTCTTGTGTCTAATCTTCTGCTCCCCTTACAAAATGAAAAATCGGTAGGTACGTAATGATGACGAAGTAGAAAGAGAGTTGTTTCCAAAATTGTATTAATAGGCATATGAAGCATAGCAAATAGAGTATTTATAGTGTGCAGTAATTATATTTATCTTTATCCCAAATAATATCCTCATTATTGTTAAAGATATGATACATTTGTCTTTGTAAACTTGGGACACTCTATACATAAACAAACTTTAACAAAGTTTTATCTGTTAAGCTCTTCCAGCTGTGGCTGTTGCTGTTGTGGGATTATTTTGGGCCACTTGCGCTGCTTTCATTTTTAAAAGTGTCCAATCAAAGGTGTAGTCATAATGATAGTTCAATGTCCTAAAAAGTATGCGGAACAATTGCCTGAGATACATGTAGTCAGGTGCTTCTTCAAATCGCAGACCTCTGCAATAGTTTAGGTACATGGCGAATTCAGCAGGAAAGCCCTTGCACAATACTTCAACAGGGGTTGACATCTTTTTCTCACTTATTTTATCATATTTTTGCTTCTTGGTTTGGGCTTTCAGACCTTGCCACGGAAGACTTCCACGATTAAAATACATCAAAACATAACCAAGGGATTCCATATCATCACGTCGACTTTGTTCAATACCTAAATGAGCGTTTATGCTGGCGTACCTTGCAGTTCCTGTGAGATTTTTATCCTCACGATAAGCAATGTGTGTACGAGTTCTATTGTCTCTGTACTTTTTAGCCAAACCGAAATCGATAAGGAACACTTTGTTACAATGCCTTCCTATACCCATTAGAAAATTGTCAGGCTTTATATCTCTGTGAATAAAATTTTTGTTATGAACATATTCAATACGTCCGATCATTTGGTCAGCGAGCATAAGAACCGTTTTCATTGTAAACCTTCTGGAGCAGAAGTTAAATAGGTCCTCAAGACTGGGGCCTAACAAGTCCATGACCAAAACATTATATTCTTTGTCATTGTTGGCATAAGAACGTATGTGTGGAATTCCAACGCCTCCTTGAAGAATCTTGTATAATTTGCTTTCGTATAAAAGTTGGGGGTGTTTAGCTTTGTAAGGTTCGAGTTTAACAGCAACCTCTTCCCCATTTGTGATGTTAATTCCAAGGTATATGTCACCGAATGATCCACTACCTATCTTACGTACGAGTCTATATTTACCACAGACGACAAACTCGCCTGATTTCTGCTTGGTTTTATCGACACCTTGTTCCATTTTTGTGTTTCAAAAATTGGGACAACGACAAATATAGAATCTCCATTGACACAGACTGGTTGCCATCTCGGTATTTTTCTGTCCTTAGTTTTGGAACTCTTCTGTTTCAAATGTGCAAAAACAGTTGTTAGAGTATCCCGTCAACCTACAGTGAACATGCGCAACAACACTGAATGTTTATCAAGTTGTTTATTTACCTAATTTTTAGGTGGCATTTTTTACGCACCGTTTTTAGGTATACGTTGGAGGTGTATATGAACGCACCGTTTTTATGCACCTCCGTTGGAGGTGTAAATTGTCACGTTTCTGTAGAACGAGCTTACGTCTCAATGGGAAATTAGCTTAAAAGGCGACTATGAGTTGTTATTTTACAAACCTGTTGTTAGGATATCTTGTGTTGACAACGCCTCTCAGTCGTCCTGTGAATACAACTCACCATGGTTATATAAACCCAAGCCAGGCCGCAAATCGTCACTTGCTATTCTTCGCACAATGGAGGGTTGATTGTGTGAGAAACGTTTGGGGCCGGAAAATAGCAAGGCATAAGTGCAGGTCAATGTAAACGGGTGACCAAAATCATTGCGTAGAGAAGGCAAATTAAGACTGCAAAGTCAGTCGATCTAAAACTAAAAGAGATCAATAAAATCATAGAACAGAGAAGGCAGATCCGTTACTATGCATATGTCCCAATAAAGCAAGCACGAGATTTAGTGACTAGTGTTAACATCGAGCACTTTAAAAGATAATACTTACAATTGGCACAGCCGATCAGTACCTATTCCTCCCGTTAAATAAGGCAAAATAATATATTGTCATTCCAGATAAAAATCCAAACTAAAAGCGACACACATCAAACTCTAGTTTAAGTCTGTATGTGTACTGAACCCAACTCAAGTTAAAGCAGGAAAACAAAAATGGACCTATCTATACAAAAAGTAGACTCTATATAAGAGTTAGCAAAACAACTCAAAATACCAGAGGAAAAAAACATTTTCATGGTGTGAAGAAAAAGTGAAAGAATAGAGAGAAAGAGAAGAAAGAAATCAAAAAGAAAAGGAAGATAGAGAAAAACGTTTGCGCATGCGTGAAATAGAAAGAGATATTGCGGTTAGCACAAGAAACTAAGGGCCTAAACAGAGTGGGCACGGACGCGTCGCCGACGCGGCGCGGAAGCGTTTTCCAGGCATTTTTTTGACGCGTGAAAATCTTATTTACAAACGGACTGTGTGCTGCATTTGAGTGGACGCGTTTTACAAGCGGTGCGGAGGCGGGTGTTTTTTTGATGCAGCGGTAAAAAAATGTGCCGCGTGTGCACTTGCCGCTGAAATAAAATTACCCGCGTCACATCTCGCTGCCGCACAAGACGTGTTCTCTTTTGGTGGTGTGTAATCAAAAAATTGTATTGTTTTCGTGATTCACATCAAAATGGAGACGGAAGCACTACTTCAAGCAGTTGAAAAAAGAACCTGTTTATACAACAAGGAAGATCCAAACTACAGCAACAGGAATTTCATCAATGCTGAGTGGAAGAAAGTTGGCAGTGAAGTCGGGTGCAGTGGTAAGTCACAATTTTATTCAATTACTTTCTTCTCTCTCCCTCGCTCTCTCTCTCTCTCTTTCTTTCTCTCTCTCTCTTTCCCTCTCTCTCTCTCTCTCTCTATCTCTATCTCTCTCTCTTTTTCTCTCTCTCTCTCTTTCTCTCTCTCTCTCTCTCTCCTCTCTCTCTCTCTCTCTCTCTCTCTCTCTCTCTCTCTCCTTTTTCCCCTCTGAGATAAATCTATTGACAGACAATTTATCATGTGTTAAAGCACTTTCTGTTTTGCCACGGCAATGTTCCTTGGGGGATAAGAAATAGTTGCTGAATCTTTCTCTCACTTGCATCCCACTTTTGGTTGCTCTGTTTCTCGACTGTTGCATTCCATCGTGTGTTGGCTCAGCTACATCGTCATCAGCACGTTGTACCACAGATCTAGTCGGTTCTTGTATGAGGATGAAATTATGTAGCACGGTGATGGCCTTGATTATGTCTGTAGCAGCATCAGGCTGCTCATCAATTTGACGTAGTAATATGCGCCACATCTGCGAAATTTTTCCAAGGGAACATTCAACTGAATTTCTCGCACGAGATAATCGATAATTGAAAATCTCTTTGTCCAATGTTAATTGGCGGTTGGGAAAAAGCTTCATCATGTTTTCTCTCAATGGAAAGGCATCGTCAGCTACGAAAACAAATGGAAGGGTAATGCCTGTTTCTGGTACCTCTGTGTCCTGTGGCAAATCTAGTTTGTCGGCCAGTAGTCTTTTTCCAAATTCAGAGCGAGCAAAAACGCCACCGTCGCTATTGCTACCGCATGAACCCACATCAATTATGATAAATTTGCCATCTGCGTCAGTGACAGCAAGCAACACAATGGAAAAATAGCCTTTGTAGTTGTAGAACTTTGATCCAGATCGGTTAGGCTTCTTGATCCGAATGTGTTTGCCATCGACAGCACCCAAACAATTTGGGAAATCAAACCTTTCATTGAAACCATGAGCGGTTTTTAGCCACAATTGTCGGTCTGGGGTAGGCATGACTTCCCTCTGAAGTACATCCCACAAAACACTGCATGTTTCTGTCGTGATACTTCTGACGGTTGAAACGCCGGCTCGAAAATGGAAGGATAGCGAAACATGACTCTCTCCAGAACATAGAAACCTGAAAAAGCCAAAAGTACAAAATTATCATTTGATTGAATATATCATAATATAGCTAGTGTAGTTAGTTAGCGCACAAGAAAACCCCATCAAAATCGGGCACGGCAGGGAAAATATCCCAAATTTTGCACAAAAACTCATTTGTGCGTATTATTTCTGAATGGCTGAAAGTACTAAGATTATATAGAAGGAGTTTTCCTAGCGGATTTGTATACGCAATTTTTGTTAAAAACATGGAAGAATTTTTCCTGCCGTGCCTGATTTTTGCGCTAAGTACATAGGCTAATATCATTTTTATTACTTTTATTACTTCTATTTTCCACAGACATTGATGCTAAAAAGCGATGGAAGCAATTGAGGGACTATTTTTTGAAGGCCTTACGTGAGCCACAGAAATCTGGATCTGCTGGTGGTGTGAAGAAAAAATGGTACCTCTTCGACCGGATGCTCTTCATCAAGCCCTACATTATTGATAGGAAAACTTCGAGCAATATGGACCCTCTGTCTCCAGAGGACACCGCAGGGGACGATATAGCGTCCCAGGACAACACGCCCTTCCTTTCAATGGAACCACCTAGGCCACAGACATCCACACCATCCGATGTTCCAAATGATGAGACGGAAGTGTTGATAGACCCTGAACTAGAAAGCGATGATCGGCAACCACAACGCACAAATGTCGCCAAGCGTGCCAGGAGGCTATTTCCTCAGCAGCGATCATCGCAGTCTCGTTTCGACATTGAAATGCTAGAGGCAACTAAACGTTTGGGTAATAACAAACAGAAAGAATTAAGTGAAGAAGAACATTTCTGCCAAAGCCTTGTCCCAAAACTCAAACAACTGAGCCCCCTGGATAAAGTAGAGTGCCAGGCAGAAATATACATGCTATTGCTGAGGTACATGAGGAAAGGAGAAAACAGGCACGATCAAAATATTCACTCTCAATCCTATTCCAGTACCAATACTGCCACTGTCAGTGATTCTTCTCTTGATATTCATTACCATCAGTACAATCAAGGCTCAATACCTGAAACATCACAAACTATGCCCAACTATGAAGGCATCTCTCAAACTCAATCACAGTATCGACAATACCCCGAATTTCAAGATTAAAGATACAATTTTTTAAGTGTTACCTTGATGGGTTTGTGCATTATTCATTCTAATAATTAATTCATTTCTTTTTATATACTCGTTTTGTTTTAAACAATACTTCCAATCAGCTTTAATCAATCAATAAACCTGTTTTTATTTTTAAAATTTCTTTGTAGTGGTAAATTTCTTACAATATGATAATATGAATTTCGTAACCACCCTCCCCCCCCCCCCCCACACCCCCTTGGTCCGGCGGTAGGCGGGCTCTGGTGTGGTCATACTTCTTGTTAGGTGCTTGACTGTCGTCTTTATCCTTTTTGCACCCTCCTCTTTCCTTCGTTTCTGTGTTTCTACTTTTGTTGAGTGGTGAATCACAAGTATGAACTTGACCTGGAGCGACAGCGGTTCCTGTGCGTCAACTTGATACCCTGTACATAGGTTAATTTGCTACATTAGATGAACCGAGTACTCTGTACACAAAGGGCGGTAGAAATTCCTGTGTGTGTGATCACTTTGTGGATCATTTGAAGCTGGCTGTCGTTCAGGAATGGTGTAATGCATTTTTATTGAGATGATTAGTAGGATTTCGATGTAAAATCATCTCTGTGGTCATCATCATATCTTGTCGCGCCAGTGAGTCAGCCAGTCCCGGGCAGTCTGGTTGCATTCCCTCAGGTCAGCATTGGTGCAGTGAGGTCCCAGCGAGCATTCGGACAGGATGTGGTCCATGGTCTGTCTGGGGTGACCGCATGGGCATTCAGTGCCCGGTGAGATTTTCCATTTAAAGAGGTTGGTGGCGGTGTTTCCCACCTTTGCTCTAGCTCTGTTCAACGCCACCCAGTCTTTTCTCTTGAGGTCTGTGCCTGCTGGGAGCTTTTCTGTTGGGGGCTGGAGGGCATCGTTTGCTGTCTTGTCCCATTCTAAAAGGATCTCTGTGGTGTCCAGGGATGATATTTTATTGTAAATCATCCCTTCAAACCCCCATTGTCTCGTCATGTTTGATTCACCGCTTTCTTTACTCACTGCTGTCATTCTTACTTATTCCCATGGGCGCTTATATGACCTTATTGTGTCGCAAGTGCCCTAAAACCCTCAACAAACAAATCATTGCTGTCATTCTTACTTTTTCACAGGGCACTTATATGACCTAAGTAAGTCGCAAGTGCCCTTAAACCCTTAACAAACAAACACCCCTTTGATAAATGCTATTTACAGTGCTACTCCTGACGGACAAAGCACGTGTAACATTTAGGACACACAATAAGCAGAATTTTGGGCGCTATTACAATAGTTTTGACCAGGACAGTGCCCTAAAACCCCCAAGAAGCAAACAAACAGTCCCTATTTCTCCTGAATGCGAGTGTTTATAGCGTATTAGCACTGTACATGCTCAAGACACTTTACATGGGTTTTCGAGCCAACAGCAACCCTCAACATTATGGACAATATGAGCAGCTTGTCAGACCTGAGACAAATTTTTGTGCGGACAAACACAATGACCTGGTACTAATTTTGCATTTGAGTGGGGTGAAAACATCTGGTCAACGAAGCAGGGAATCGAACCTGTCCAAGCATCTGAAGTTAACCACTACACAATAGAACCACACACATATTAATGCATAATTAAACCTACCTTAAAGTGATGACCAGACGTTCTTTTGGCGGCAAAGGCTTTCGGAAATTGGTCGTTCTTTTTGTGATGAAAGGCCCAATCTTGTCTAACAACAGCTGAAAAGTTGAGGGTTTCATCCTAATGTATCGAATACATCTTTCCTCGTCCGACAGTATTTCGTCTATAAGATGGTGGTACTCACCATATACGCTTCGCCTTTGATTTATTTTATGGACCCAATATCTACGCCTATATCTTCGCCGTTTACTTAACCATCGTAGCATCAAACACTGAAGAACACGTTCTTCCTCCATTGTCATCGGTCAACCAAAAGTCAAAGTGACAAAAGATGCACAGAAAATGCAACGCTTCCACTCTGTTCGCAAAGGCGTCTTGGAAGCGCCGCGGAATCAAAGCGTCAAAACCCACGCGCCGAAAGCGCAACGCGTCGGCGACGCGTCCGCGTCCACTCTGTTTGGGCCTTAACAGAAATAAGAAAAACAGACGTCTACCTTGTCAAACTTCATATAATGCCGGTTTGATGAACGTACCGATTGTTTCGAATCCTTTCTACATCGTTTTGAAAGCCAAACACGATCCTATGGGTGGAAAGATAGCCAATTAAGTTCACAGGACAACTGAGAGGCGTTTTCAACACAAGATATCCTAGCCAATTAAGTTCAGCAATAATAATCTGTTTATCGGGTGAACCGTTAACAGTTAACATACACTCGCACCCGAAAATGCGAATAACTACAATTTAAAAAAAAGATGCATTGCTTAAAAGAGTCCTCCTTACCGAAGATGGTTACTTAGAACGCTCCCAAACTTCTGAGCCAGATGAAAAAGATGATTTTAATTCGTTTCTAAATCGCACAACTCAATTTTCAACCGGTGGCTAGAACTTGCAAATGTTAAAAAGGGCGATTTTGACGCACTCAGTTTCTTAACTCTCAAAAACCGCGTGTATCAATCATGCAATCCGGAGTTTGTCACATTCTTTAAAGAGCGAAAACCGACATCTATAGGAGGCTAGAAATAGGCTGAATATTACACAAGCGCACATCCATTAAAGCTGCTTAGTCGCATCACAAACGAACCTTAGGCTACTATGCAGAAATTGCTAAAAGCGTGAATTAGAAACAAAAACATGAATTTCAAAAACATGACAAATCTGATTCAGATTATCGTAGCCGATTTCAATATAGAGATCAAAAGAGAAATCAGGCAGCTAATCTCAAAACAGGGAATAATCCAAACGAAACATAACAAACAGTTCAACGTGAACAAACCCAAATATAGGGCAGTGCAAAGGGTCGAACCCATCAGTTCATAGCAAAAAAAAAAAAAAAAAAAAAAAAAAAAAAAAAAAACAAACAAACAAAACAAACAAGCAAACAAAAAACAAACTAACGTCACATGTCAATTTTGTTATAAGAAGGACACACAGCAGATGTTTGTTTCAAAATAGTTGGTTATCCTATAGATAGAAAAAGCAAAGTTCAACGTGTGGACGTGTGGACACAGCTAATGCTTCAATAAATGCTACTGACTCCAAACAGGTGATCCAATTGTAATAGAATGACCATTTTATCTAATGTTATTTGATTTTGTACTCTATTACTCTTTACTACTTGTCGCTACCATCACTATTTAATTGTATGCAAGTAATGCAAGACTGTGTGCCTCTGTGGTTGATATCAACATTCCTTTACTCGTGTGTGTTACTATGACCAATAGTACGCTGTGTGTTGTGTGTTACTACCTTAGTGACTTCTGGCCTGATACTATATTTTTGTGCTTTCTTTCACCACTTCACATCGTTATAACTTCATTTTAACAACTATGATCATTCACATATTTATTTCACTAATTCTGGCAAATCATAGCTTTTTACTTTTTAGCCACATAACTTGAGTCATCTAAATCTACTTTGTTCTTCTGAATACTTAATAATTGCTACTTAAATATTTCATACAGCCATAACGTTAACGCCTTTGATTAATAATTACGAGCTAAACATTTACTCTTTAACTCTGCAATTCACTATGATTGATTTTGTAGCATAACTCTTTAGTTTAGACTTATTCGTTCCTTCATACGTGTCCCATGTTATTTGCATTAATTTGTTTAAATCATGAAGATGCACACAACTCGATCGAGTCACTCACTTCAGTCTACGCATCACTTTACCTGGACCAGTGACGTAGGTGCTTTCCCTGACGTCCGCGCTAAATCTATTTTTAACTGCTATAGCTAATTAAGCTAATATTATGTGATTATTCTGCCATTGATTCATTTCATTCATTGCCAAACAACCTAGTTACAAACAACGAGGTGCGTCCAGGTCTATTCTTACCCCCCCCCCCCCCCTTTCTCTCTCAGCATTGATAATGATACACAACCCGATGAATCGATCATCCTAACTCTTCGGCCTCCGGAATAATATAATCAGAACCATTCTGTATATAACTAATTCTACCTTTTCCTTTGTTTCTACCCCACCCCCCCACACAGTACATCCAATCCTACCCCACATCTAGATAGATAATACAGACAGCCCCCTTCCCATCACCCTGATACAAACGGAGACGGAAAAGAATACCAACATAAACGACAGAAGATCTCGCCAAGGAAAAATGCAGAGTACCACCCTTTTTGTATTTTTATTTATCTGATTGCAAAACTATAGCTAGAGTAGAGAACACAGACCCTATTTCGGCTCTAAAAGATCATGTGGCAGATAAAACCATCTAATAATTAATGATACTAATACTAACATACAAAACAACATCCCCACCTAAAAATTCCCACTTATACTAAACTCAACAAAATAACAATAACAAACCTCCAAGGAAAGGACGTGACACAAGTGTTTAGTAAGATATAATCCCCCTTTTTTTTTTTTTTTTTTTTTTTTTTTCCGATGCGGCCCCGGCGAACTCGGCGCAACGGCCCCCGGCAGAGACGGCGCGGGGCAATGTGTGTGCCGCGCAGCATGCCGGAGGGTCTAGTCCCGCCCAACCCGCCTGAAGCGCGGCTGAAACAATTGCGCTGCGGCGTCTAGACTGCCGTGGACCACATGTATGCAGATGAGATCAGTCGGGCCGACTCGGAAAGAAGAATATTTACAATATTTATAATATTAAAACGTACACCTTGTACACCCACAGTCACAACTCCCCCCCCCCCCCCCCCCCCCCCCCCACGATTCTAACCTTATCGAAAAATTAACTATATTCATAGAATAATAAAATAACCAATGCTGCATAGGGAAAGACCACGTGCACAGTAGTTGAAGCAGCGAATGACGCTCGGCTAGAGAGCGGGAAAGTGGGTGGCCACCCTTGGACTCCTAAGGGAGCAAGGGAATAGGTTACTAACAAATTAATCAAAAGTTTTCCTTTTAAAAGCATAACCACCTTCATCACCAGTTCCAATCTACTCCCATAATTTAGCAATAGCCCAAGAACATCAACCGACCACAACAATTAATAAACCCACAAGACGTTTGACCCGTGTATTCACCATCCCAACAACAGAAGCAATTCAGAAACCTCCCCCCCCCCCCCCCCCCCCCCCATCCAACCTAAAACCTAAACCTAAACTCATTTCCACAATAACCCCATATTACAGAAGTTCGAATATTCCGATCAGCTGATAGGCTGCAGCCTTTCAACTCCCACCAATCAAAACCCTCAGAATCCAACACACACCCCCCCCCCCCCCCCCCTACTAAACCTCTGTCAGTCCCAGACAATTTATCTAAACAACATTACAAACAGCCCTGAATCATCAATAAACCGATTGGTACAGGATCTCTGTCATCCACCAATCGCAACACATTTTATCTACTCTCCACATCCAACCATGAACAGCTATTTAATTGTTAATTTAAATCATCTAAAAAAAAAATAAACAAAATTTATTACAATCCACCAACCCAATATAACCTCTAACTGACCAACTGCCCAATTAACCCCCCACCCTCCATGAACGCGTTAGGCAACATTAATATTTCAACCATTATTTCATTTATAAAAAAAAAAAAAAAAAAATTAAATTATTATCGTAACGTACGATACAGAAGCAGTTAATGCCAAAGCCTTCCTACTGCTACTACTACTAAACACATAATAATTAACCTAACAAAAACAATTTTTACTAATTAAGAGGGTCATTAGATAGTATGGCCTGGGTCTAAAAAAAAAAAAAAAAAAAATTCATTTCATTCATTCTTTTTTTTTTTTTTTTTTATTTTTTTTTTTTTAAATTCTTTTCATTCATTCATTGATCCATTCATTGCTACACGCCTATGGAATACGATACAGGCGGAGTTGTACCAATAAGGTCGCAGGTTCAAACCCCACCACCGCCGCGAAAAATTTTTTTATTCTCTATTGTCTTCTGGCACTTTTCTACTCACTTCATATCTTGTTGTTACCAACATAAGTGCCTGCTCCACTCACTTTTCTGAATTAAAAATTCACCCCATACACCGGAGCATACTCAATGTCTCAATCGTTTCTATGTTATATGTTTGTGATGAGAATATTGGCTATTAAGCTTAACTGCTGGTCAAAATTACTTCGCGATGGTGGTGAACGAATCGGCGATCTCAAGAAGTGGGTGAGAGAGGGATCTAGAAATGACTTTGGGTTTGAAACGAATATTTTTGTGTTCGTGGATAGCTCACACGGTAGAGCCACGCTCTCACCTGCCAGGCGGAGTTGTCGTACCAATAAGGTCGCAGGTTCAAACCCCACCACCGCCGCGAAAAAATTTTTTATTCTCTATTGTCTTCTGGCACTTTTCTACTCACTTCATATCTTGTTGTTACCAACATAAGTGCCTGCTCCACTCACTTTTCTGAATTAAATACTCACACAAACATACCGTTAAGGTTCACTTAAGCTTAGCAAAGGCAAATTAAACGGGTTAGAATGCGCTTCACATAGGGATTCAGGGTGTACTACCGTAGGTGTTAGGGCTTCACTCACTAATCACAGATAAAGATAAAACTGGAAACAAAGTTCAGTGCATAACCTTAACGGAGAGTGAAAATGGAGAGGCTTCGATCGTTAGTATTTTCACGATCACCGGCTTCAGGCAGCCCCTAGGCTACGGTACCGTTTTCTACTTTTCAGTGCATAACCTTCTGTAGTAATGTTGAAACATCTGACACCGCAAATATTTACAAAGAGTCACCATATTACATAGGCAAAGTAGAATTTTGTCTTTTCCAAAACCAGTCGCTGATTTTATTCATTGGTAATATAAAAGGTGTTATTGACAATGCCGAAAATGTTGAAGAATTACAACTTGTGCAACAAATAGCTTGCCCAACAGAAACTAGATCTATGCTCAAACAATGTTATGTTGAATGTAACCCCGCGTCGGTTTTCAATTATGCTCAAAACGCGAGCGTCGGTCTAATAATTGAATCGGAAGAAGACGAAGGCGAGCTTCATCATCCACCATCCCGTTATACAGGGAAAATGAATCAATAGATGATGTAAATATTAACCCGGAAGCAAGACATAAAGTCACTAATCGCAAAACATCAATCTGTACTAACAGGTATACCAGGCCATACTTCAATTGTCGAACACGACATTAGGCTAACTCCAACAATACCAGTAAAGAGTAATATTTTTTGTTTTAAAGTTTTTAAGGGTTTTACGGCGCTTGCAACACATTTAGGTTTTATCAGCACCAGTAAAAAGGAAGAAAATGGGATAGAAAAAAGTTCTAGAATTACAATTAAAGCACCCAAGAGAAAGTAAGACAAAGGGGAACAGGGAAAAATAGGGATCAGAGGTAGATTCCAAGAGCATACCATCAACGTACTTAGTTTGAGATCACCTATAAGTCTCATCCGGACACAAACACAAAATCCAACAAAGAGGAATACATTCAAATGCTTACATTATACATTAAAAATAACAAATATAATAATACATAACAGAGAGATGATTTAGAAGGGAAAAAATATCATCTCCCAAAACAATAACTATGCATTTGACTGTTTCCCTCCCAGTCAGGGCCAGGACAAAACCAAGTAATCTCATTCCAAGACAAAGACAGAAAGCATGTTGGAAAATAGATATAGTGGGATAGAGGACACAGTATGTACCTCCCTGCCCACTATGGGAGGTCAGGAACCCCACCCAGTGTAAAGAGTAAAAACTACCCCATACCTTTTCATTCAAAAGAAATAGTAGTGAATGAACTACACATGATGATAGACACAAACATAGTGCAATATTCTATGAGCCCGTATTGTCCACCAATCGTTGTTGTCAAAAAGAAAGAATGGTAACATATGATTATGCATAGATTTTCGAAAGCTAAATAAAGTCACAATCTTCGACACCGAATCCATACCAAACCAAGAAAATCTATTTGCCGAGCAATCTAAAGCAAAGTATATCAGCAAGCTAGATCTCTCCAAAGGGTGTTACCAAATTCCCCTTAAAGAATAATGCTAGCAATATACTGCATTCCAATCACCACTTAGACTGCTGGAATTTAACTATTTACCGTTCGGTCTAGTTACAGCAGCGAGTACTGTCCAGCGCATGATTTTACAAGACATACCAAACACATTGTCATTCTTTGACGACGCGGGTGTATACTCCGAAACACTATATTACTATTAGCCCACTGCCACCACCTGCCTCGCTTTCGAGTTTCGACCACGAGCAGCAGGTACTAATGGTGCTCACACTACAATGTTATCGGGGGCACCGTCCATTATGCGCTTGAGAGGGTATCCCCATTCCCTCTCTCTTTGATCTTATTAAGCCAGCTCTTTGTAATCGTCTCCTGCCGAACATCGGGGGGGGGGGGGGGGGGGGGGGGTGCTGGATTGCTGCCATTATCGGGCCACATTCTCAAGGTCCCCCGTGTGGTGTCCGGGGTCCCTCAACTGAGAGGGTCAAGAATAGCCCAACTCCAAGCCAGCGTGTCGTAAAAGGCGACTAATGGTGTGTGATTCCCCCATCTGTGAGTCACCTGGTCCTCCAGGTTGGGGGTTGGCAAATGGTTAACACCCCTTTCCGTTAAACTCAAACCGTTACAGAAACGCAGACGGACATACCAAATCCTTTTTTTAGCTTTGGCGACCGAAGAGTTTCTGGAATGACAGGGAAAGAGATTTAAAAAAAAAAAAGTTAGCTCAGGATAGAGAAGGATGGAAACTGTTTGTCTGTGGCCTATACCCTGACCCAGGGTGAAAAAGGCAATGATGATGATGATTCTCAAGGCGTTGTTGCCAGCATTCCTGACACTATGTGCATCGACTTGCGAAGTTTTACATCCACCTTCTCAACGTTCCTGCTTCTACCCCACACTAGACTGCAGCGGAATAGCATAGTGCCAAGGCGGACGTCCACATGAGCGCTTGGTTAGCACCAAAGGTTGATCCCGTCAGCTTCCTCAGAAGACTTGCGTTTATCTATCTTCCGGGCAACTCCTTCGAGATGCACCCGATATTTAACGCTGCGACCAGCGTCACCCCCCCCCCCCCCCCCCCCAGGTATTTTGGATGCGGCTCATATGGGACGTTCAGTTTACGGGTGTGTCAACCACTGCATAGGTGGAATGCAATGGCCACGGTTTTCGCAGTCTTCATCTTCAGGTACCACTTGTCGAAGTAGGCTTTGGGTCTGGTGACGTCCTCGCTGAGTACGCTCTCGAGACGGGTCCACACTTTACTTTTAGTAACGAGTGCCAAGTCGTCCGCGTATCCCAGCCTCAAGGAGGAAGTGTTCGGCATGTCGCTAATGTAGACATTAAACAACATTGGCGCTGGAACAGAACCCTGAGGGACCCCATTCTTCAATTTCCTAACTTTACTTGTAGCGTCTCCCAGTGCGACGTGGAAATGTCTTTCCCCTAAAATTGAAGAGAACAACTTCAAGGTCTTTTTGCAACCAATGATCTTTGCAACCAAAAAAAAAAAAAAAAAAGAATAAATAAAAAACAAACAACCCGCCAAATGGACACATAACAATAACAAAAACAAAAAAACAACAACCCCCCCCCCCCCCCCCCAAAAAAAAACAAAACAAAACAAAACAAAACAAAACAAAACAAACAAACGAAAAGAATTATTCCTAAACCTCACGACAGTACCGACATTATGTAATCTATATAACCACTGTAAACATTGCGAAATATATCCGAAATAGGTATTGAGTGACTATGATAAGATATGATTACAGTGATTGCAACACTTGTAGGTCATTTTAGCGCCAGTAAAAACGACGCTCATTAAGGGAATAATGTAGATATCAAGATCAGAAAAATGACACAAAGGGGACTAGTTTAAATAGGGAGCAGAGGATTCCAAGAAAATTCCACCAATATGCCTATTTTGATATTAGAAAAAAGTCTAATCCAGGCACAAGCAAAGAATGCCGCTACGAAGGATTATTACAAAGTACATTATGTTCAAAACTAAAAGGTAAGAATACAGAACAGATATGATTTACAATGAAAGATAATCATCTCTCTTTCAAAGAAAAGGAAGGAGACATTTGATTGCTTCCCTCTCACCTATGGATCCACCAGGATCAAGAAGAAAACCGAGCAATATCAATCCAAAACAAAGACAGAGAGCAACTCGAGTCACACGGAAAGGGAAAACATATGTGATAGAAGACACAGCAACAGACATGTTTTTGTATGTACACAAATAGTCCCATTAGGGATGAATGTTGTTTATCCGTCTCATGGTATTACCCCATAATATTATCATCAGCTGATCGTATGATAGAACGTGGTACTGCTTACAGCCGTCTTGCAAAGCTTGGTAATGATTTCAATTTCAGCGCCTAAGAAAGTATGTCAGGTGTAAGATTCAGTTCTCCTGACACTCTTGTGTCACTGACATTTAAGAAAACGGAAAGGCAAAGGGAGTGGTTAAAAGAAAAACAACAAAAAGGTAAATGGTTGAGCCTACTTAAAAGCACTGTAATAAACATGGGATTTCCATCAGAAGGAATACATCCTTGAGATGTATAATGCACTCTCACTTGGAGAAAATATTTACGGGATAAAAACATCATTAACAGGAATATAAAATAGCCACCCACACAAGACTGTCTTGCTCACAGAAAAGTACTCGAGCCAAGATTTGGTCATTCTAGGACGAAAGAAATAAAAAGCTGCAGATAAGATCAAAATACTATTTATTGGGGGGGGGGGGGGGGGGGGGGAATGACATTTCACCCCCCCCCCCCCGACACCACTGCCCACCATCAGTATACCCATTCAATGTATTCTGATAATTTGGACAATCAAAATATGAAGTGATATGTTCTCGTTATAAAAAAATGGTGAATGCTGCTCTTAAGTGTAACAAAGTGGATTAATAGAAATGCAACTGAATAAAAGAGAAAAAGTTTATCAAAGATAATATTCTGTTATACTATTGATAATCTACAATCGTTGATAAGTTTGAATGACTCTCAGCTGGCCAATAAAATCCGTGAAAAATTAATTCTTTTTTATAATAAAAAATGAAGGAACTCAAAACCGACTAAACCGGAACCAGTTGTTTGAAACACTATATTGCTGACTCTGATGGTCAAAATAAGATTTTTACTGCAAATATCGATCGATAAAAATGACCCGTAACTTATTAATTGGATTCAATAGTCTGATGTCACGTCGCCCAGCAACGGCGGCCATTGTGGTTCTAAATAAAGAAAATCGGTACTTTTTATTCTTCATGCTGGCTAAAACTTTTCATATGTCTTGTGGTCAGAATGTGTAAAAGTCAAAACATGATCAGATTTTTAATGGTTTTTCTCCCCTCTGCATACGCGTTTATGCTCGGCGGAGAAATATTTCATAAGGGCGTCCGCCATTGTTCCGATAGTTTAGAGCCAGTTACTAAGTTACCATGCGTCATTACGAGGGAATTGAGGTTACGACTGTTGAAGCGTATAATGACCAAACCTGTCATTGAAAAGTAAGTGAGTGACACCTTCCTTCTGAAGCCTATGAGTATGAGAGAAATCCTTGGAATAAAAATATTATTATTCCAAGGAGAAATCGCTCTGCTTTGCGTGTCTTCTCCCTCGTATATCTTTTACTTCGAACACAATGTAATTCATTTAACAAAGTATAATGAGATTCACAAGTGAACAGAATGTGTGCGTGTATATATATATAATATATATATATATATATATATATATATATATATATATATATATATATATATATATATATATTAAAGGCGAGAAGTGGGAGACATGGGATAATAATCCACTTGTAAATTTGGAAATCTCCCGAAACTTTATTTCAAAAGCCAACAATTTCATTTTTCACATCAAGTGCATTAAATCCTGAATCTTTAAAAGTATGAAATTTAAATAAATTACTTTGATAGTTTGGTTGATATAACTGATTATTAATCTGAACCTAAAATTGGAGACTTGGAACAGGTTAGGGGGACTTGGGACAGCGTGGGGAGACATTGAAATATAAAAAATGAAGATTAAAAGGCTTAAGTTGGACGACAAGAAAAGAGAAAAAGCAATGCTCGTATTTCTTTTTTTTTTTTTTTTTTTAAATTTCAAATGGTTTTGTTTTGCTTTTATTTAGCTCAAAGTCTTTGAAAGGAAAAAAATGTAAGGTTACCAGAACAAGACATTAACAGTCTAATGCTACTGTAAGTTGAACTTGCCAAAGTTTATTTTAGGCATCCGAATGTCTTCAGGGGATGCCTTATACAATTGGAGTATAAAGGATGAATCAAATGCAGATGATAGGAAACCCAGCTTTCCAATCTGTGCTTAAAAAAATAACATGTTTTGTTAATATACACTGTCCAGAGTCTCCCTTGCCTCCGTAACACTGTCCCAGGTCTCCCGTAACATGCTTCTCAACTTGAAACGTAAATATTGTGTTTGATTATGAATATTAAAATAAATAGGTTCATTTTTACATTGTTATTAAGCTATAGTAACATAATTAGACTTTATTTGGTTTGAAAAGGTATAGGACTTTGGTTGATGCTTTTAATTCTGTCAGCTTAAACACAGAGAAACGAAATGGTAGAGGAAATCATTGTATAATTCAAAGTGGTATAGTAATGTGAATCAATTCTATAAAAAAAACAAGGTACACTAATTTGGTAAATATAGTAAATGTCCCAAGTCTCCCATTCCTCAGTATACAGCAAAGATACCATAGATTTGATTTTTAAAACGTCATTTATGATTACCTTAAAATCTTAGGTAGAAATCTAAAACTTGAAATTCATGAAAATGAGTGAAAAGAATGTAAACTTCTAAAAAAAAAGCCAACTTTGGCTGATGCGAAGTAAAACATACCAGTGTTTCTGCATCAGATGTTTGAGTACGTGTTTGGATACCTTACTCGCTTTAATGACAATAACATTAATTCCAGGTTCAAAATTTTGGTGTATATCACCAAAACCCATATATTCATCATTCGAGGAAACCTGGATAGTGTGGCCTAACTTAATCAAGCCCTGGCGGCACACGCCCGTCCTATTCTGCCTCAACTTGACAATATCTTTATATTTCAATAGGATCATGCTTGATCTCATAGAGCTGCCATCTTACATCCGTTTCTCGAAGCTAAAAACAATGTTATGCTGCACGATCCCAATACCATAGTAAAATATCATATAAAAATATCGGACTTAGAAATGGACCAATGGATCCTGAGATGCACTGGAATTATTGGTTACAAAGTTTTGTTAGCATAATATGTGTCACACAATGCTGGATTGAAAATAAGTATCATCATCTATAATCACTTAATCGTAGATCTATACATATTTCAGTTCGACAAGTTCTTTGTCAATAGAATTTCATTTACGTTGTTTGCAATTTTCGTTTGAAATTTCAAATTGTTCCATGTTTTTAGAGTACAACAAATAAATGAATTTTGTCGAATTGAAGTAGAATGTTTTGAAATGGATATTTTAAATTTATCACCACGTGTGAATGCTATAAGAGAGTAGTTAAAAATTCACTGTAGTCCATATTATCATGACCATGAACCGATTTTAACAATTGAATTAAGCCACCTCTTTGTCTTCTGTATTGTAACGATGGAAGACATTTAACCTTTCTTCATAAGACATGTTTTCAAGAGCTGGCACCAACTTTGTGGCTCGTCTCTGGACATTTTCATCAAGACCTAACTGTCTTACAAACAAAGGACGCCAAATAACATTCCCATATTCCAAAAGATAAGTACACCGATCGAGTACCTTTTGTACCTTTTGGGCCGTCTGGTTAAAAGGAGAGGTCTACAAACAGTGAATCAATTAGAATGAGTGATACTAAGATGGCAGAAGCTATGGACTGTAAAAGTAATAAATAGTAATAAATAGTTTTGGGCTCAAACCCCTTCCTCAGCCAACAACAAAAACAATAAAAGCATAAACTTATTCAAAAAAATAACCCAGATCGACGACTAAATATTTCGTACGTCCTCACCGTTAAAGACAGGATGTACGAAATATTTAGTCGTCAAACTTTCTTTTAGAAATGTATTTATGCTTTTATTGTTTTGTTTTTTGTTGTCGGGAAGGGTTTTGAGCCTAAACCGTCCCGTATTTGGTTTTATTATTAATTTTTTAAAATGCTGTCATAATCATTTTTGTTTGTTTATTTCATCAGTTAGAACAAGCATTCTTGGTCGAAGAGTGGAACAATATGGACCATAAAATTCATTACCATGCCCAGACACCCAACTAGAGGAAATTATATGGTGTCTCTTCGTGAAGCTCCACATCTCTCATATATATATATATATATATATATATATATATATATATATATATATATATATATATATATATATATATATATATATATTGAATCGTGTTTGATACAAATATGGTACGAAAAGTGCTCGACATGTAGTAATGGAGCGAATTATTATTTTGTAAAACCAACTCAGTCCTGACGATGGCTAATTAGGCCTGAAACCTTAATGTAGACTGTCTCAAACATTGTGGTAAATATTAAAATAATATATATATATATATATATATATATATATATATATATATATATATATATATATATATATATATATCAGTAATTTTCTAACGTATCATTCTTTCATATAAATCTGTCAATGATGTCACCGCCATATACAGCAATTTGATTTGACCACTGATCAGTTTCATGCCATATACGGTAAACTCAAACACGTTTTTTAAAAATATTCTGTCTACCACAGACTGAGCAGTTTAATTGAAACAAAAACTATTTGGCAGCCCTGTACAGATTTTGACAAGCAATAATAGCAGCTTTGATGCAAGCCAATGTCTTATTCAGATGGGATTAACTTTCACTCTTTTGTAAGAGTCAAAAAGAGATTAGCCGTGATGAGATACAGTACGTTCTCACCAAACTCGTTGGTCACAATGTAAAGTTGTCAATCCCAAAACCAGGAAATCGGTCATTACAACTGCCATTGTCTACCTGTTGTCTGAGGCCCCCTCGCCTCCTATCTAATGGTCACAGATGACCTCACAAACCCATACTGCAATGCATCGTCCTATTTTGTGTCTAATAGAGGGGTGACACCCAACTGAAGCATTAAACCACACCCACTCTCGATTCTTCAACCTGTCATGATGAAATTTAATCATGAGATGTTGTTTGATTGACTTCTTAAATTTGACACTTTTTGAGGTCGAAAATGTGTTGCAATTAACCAAAGTTTGATGTAATTAACCAGTGACTTTACATAAAATTAATTGCGTTTATTGGGAAATGTTGCAATTAACCGAATTGCGATTATCCGGAGTGGGCTGTATTTCAAACCTTTTAAGATACCGAACGCATGGTCTTGCACTGGGCAGCGTGCCTCATGGCAGGGTTTCCTACCCGAAAGATACCGAGTTCGACTTGAGCAACCCGCCGTGGCATTGAGCAAGTCATCTCACCCTCGCTCACTTGGCGGCGCTGCATGGTTCAGCATTGTTCAGCGGTATGGTTTTTGCTTCGTACCCAAAAGATATCGAGTTTGACCTAGACTAACCACCGTGTTGTATGGCCTTGAGCTAGTCAACTCTCCCTAGTTCACTTTGCGGCGCTTCACGGCGGCTGACGCCTGGGTTCTTCCATTGGAATATAACGAAACAACAAATTTCTAAGGGGACATATTTATTTATTTATTTATTTATTCAGTTATTTGCCCTCCATATTCGACCACCCCGACTGGACAAAAGGTACTTATTCTTACATCTGCTCTGATTATATATATCACTTTAATTTTTCTGTTCGTTGACTGAAGAGAGGTTTTGAGTGCGAAACATTATGTAGCAAGTATTTTATTCTTTTGTAAGCTGTTTTATATAATTCTGTTCTTTACTTTTTTTTACAGTCCATACCTTCTAGCAGCTTAGTATTCAGTTTGATGCAAATTGTGGCAAAGAGATTGACAGTGAAAGTGTGTGCAGCAACGGAATGCAACTCTCACAGTTTAATATAATATATAATATAAATCTTTCCCTGTTTAAAAGAAAAAAACAACTTTGCTGATTATAATTTATGGAAACGTTGTTCAAACAATATGCAATTTGTAAGCAATCATCAACAAATTTATGAGAATGTTTTATATGAATAATCTCAATCATAGTTCTCCACAATTCTGAACATCCTTTATTTTCTCAGTGATTTGCCAAACAGCTCTCATTACATCTACCTACAAGGGTTGGCCCACTGGAAAAGATGGTGATAGTTGATAATGAAGAAGATGGCGAGCGCCCCAACCAATGCGCCCACCTGTGTAAAGGCCCCTACCCAGAGTAATGCCCGGCGACCTTCTTTCCGGAATTCTAGGCCAATGCAAACTTTGGTGTAGGTTAGGAAGAAGATGACAATCACCCACGTCAGTATCTGGGGAGAGAGAGTTTAGAAAGTTGAGTTATATGAGTTGGTGCAACTCGCTTAACAAGCAGTTGTGTCATTCTACAACGCTAAATTGGATTTTGTGCGGTTAATAAGAGAGAGAGAGAGAGAGAGAGAGAGAGAGAGAGAGAGAGAGAGAGAGAGAGAGAGAGAGAGAGAGAGAGAGAGAGAGAGAGAGAGAGAGAGAGAGAGAGAGAAAATAAGTAGGAGTGAAATATCTGTTCAATGTTACAGTTATCGTTTAACGTTATAACAAGTGTAACTAAATGACAAATTGCCATATTTATGGACAATAAAGATCTATTATTATTATTATTATTATTATTATTATTATTATTATTATTATTATTATTATTATTATTTATTATTATTATTATGATTATTATTATTATTATTATTATTATTATTATTATTATTATTATTATTATTATTATTATTATTATTATTATTATTATTATTATTATTATTATAGATTGGAATCTCTTTCATAAAATATCTTTATAAAAACTATGGTCTAAATTACACAAAAATTGGCATCGGGATTTGCCATCTGTTCTTATGAAATAAATAAGTAAAGTGATAAAGTCATTATCCATTTTTGAGAATGATTGCGCTTTAGACCTTAAAGCAAATAGTCGTAATATTCCAATGCACAAACAAACGCTGTCCGTAATTCCCAAAATTATCTTGCAGATTAATAATAATAATAATAATAATAATAATAATAATAATAATAGATCTTTATTATCCATAAATATGGCAATTTGTCATTTAGTTACACTTGTCATAACGTTATATGATAACTATAACATTGAACAGACACCTCACTCCTACCCATTCTCTCTCTCTCTCTCTCTCTCTCTCTCTCTCTCTCTCTCTCCCTCTCTCTCTTCCTCTCTTTCTTTAACGCATGCGACATACACAACATTAACATATTCATTTCATTTTCAATTCGTTACATTCTTGGCAATTCAACACCAAATATTATCATCATTATCAATTGGTCACTTCATCTAGCCTAACATTAAACAAATTAATCAGTCAATCAGTCAACGCATCAATCCTTGGTTTTGCTGTACCATATGAAATATTCAACATTTTTATTGCTGATAGAATGAACGTTGATTTATACTTGTTAGTTCCACATTTAATCTGACAAAACTTCTCCCAGATGGCAAAAGACCAAATTCATGGTATAAAATTTTTTATTGTTGGTAATTGAGAATGCTTTCCTTTCTATTGCTTTTCCATGAATTCTTTCTACTTCATCAACAGGATGGTTTATTATTTTTGATGCCTCTTTGTAATTCTAAATCATCATACAACGCTTTATATAATATTAAGCGAAGGATAGGTCTTCAATCAACAAATCGCGAAATAAGATGAAATAAGTGGTGCACTTTTGTGTCGGAAGTAAACAAGGCCGCCGCCATTTCGATTTCCTTGAGACAAAAACATTGATACGAACGATTTTTCCGAGGATTTGAAGCAGAACTCTAAACTTTAAAGTTTGAAGTACATACCATTCATTAATACGAACAATCATACAACGTTTAATACGTAAATGAGTGAAATGTTGTCATGAAACAAAAAATATCAAAAGAATTCATCACATAGGTGTAACTGTGCGTCGCTATTCAGCGCCGCCATTTTGAAAAAAAAAAAAAAAAAAAAAAAAAAAAAAAAAAAAAAAAAAAAAAATTACGTCAATGGGTTGGAGTGGACCGTAATTCCCCCTCCCGATTAATAACCCTGTGGACAATGAACTGGAACGCAGGTCATCATGAGCCTCTGTGTCCGTGTAAAAAAAAAAAAAATCGTGTCTAATCCCTCAGGAACGCACACAGGAGTTATGAATTATTCTCCTTATTATAAGTGAAAATTCATAATTCACATCATACAGTGGTGGATGGTTATTGAAGTGGTCATCAAGATTGTTTCTTTATAATTGTTGACAGATTTTGAATTCATCACTAATTCTAGTAGCTTCAATATTATATCAATTATTTTCTCTTAGGGTAAATATTTTTGGCGACGTCTGGGCTTGAACGGTTTGAATACAATAGACTTCAATTTACTATCATTTTAACGAGTCCACCATCAGGTCAACCAAAGATTCTCTCCTTCCGTCTGCATCGGATTAAGTTAAGTCCACTACTTTGACGGACCACATTTTAAAATTCATAAACAAATTAACCTTCCCATTCGTCTCTCTCTCTCTCTCTCTCTCTCTCTCTCTCTCTCTCTCTCTCTCTCTCTCTCTCTCTCTCTCTCTCTCTCTAATTGTTCCATTTTTCCGAAACGATTTTAGCGGGCGAGATAGCACAATAATGTCAGCGTCAAGCACTAACCAATATATAGCAGAGTATGGAATTAATCACGGTGAAAAAGAAGAACAGATGGACCGAATACTGCAACGGGCTGTATAACATCGAATTGAGCCCAGGCCCAGCAGTCTTGACAGAGAACAGAAACACACAAAACCCAGATATACCAAGAATAATGAAAAATTAGGTTGAGGCAGCAATCCAGAATTTAAGCTAAAAAAAAAAAAAAAAGAAACCCTCGAATAGATAACCTTCCGGCAAAACTTTTTTAAAATGGTGGAGAGGAGACAGTGGTGGCAATGCCAATTCTATATACCAAAAGATAATGAACGAGGCAAGGTGGCCAAAAGAATGGACACAATCCTTGATTATCCCTCTCCCAGAAAAAAAAAAAGATTTTAAAAAATGCAGTAACTATGGGACCATAAGTCTCATTAGCCACCCAAGTATATCCACAGGGATTATGCTAAACAGAATGTAACTATAAAAAATAACCCAAAAAAAAAAAAAAACGAAGATAACCTGTCAGAAGAGTAAGCTGGTTATAGAGCTGGAAGGAGCCCTTTACAACAAGTCTTTAATAACAGAATTCTGACAGAAAAATTCCTTCAACACCAAAAGGACTTATTTCACAATTTCAAAAACTTCCGAAAAGCATTTGACCGGGTATGGCATGCCGGTTTCTGGGATACGCTACGCTTTTATGGTTTCGAAGAGGGTCTAATCCAAATAATGGAAGCACTCTATAGTACTGCGTCAAGTGCAGTTCTTAACAACAACGAGCTTAGTGAGTTCTTCCGGACACATATGGGCGTCAGACAAGGCTGCATACTCACCTCAGTGCTCTGCAACGTGTTCCTAGAAAAAAATATGAGCGAGGCTCTCAAAAATCATCGAACCTCTGTATGAATTGGCAGAGGAAAATTGTGTAATTTGCGTTTTGCTGACGACGTAGACCACATGGCTGAAAGCGAACAAGAACTACATGATATATCTGACTCACTTGCACATAAATCAATGAAAAACAGCATGGGAATGAGTCAGAAAAGCCTCAGATACTGGTAAATAGCAGAAATGATGGACATGCAGAAATTTCAATCAACAATGAAAAACTCGAGGAAGTGTCAACATTTAAATACTTGGGTGCTCTGCTATCCAGGGTACCAGTACAACTGAGATTCAGGCAATAATAGGAATGTCAACAGCAACACGAACGAGACTGACAAAAATATGGAAAAGCCCAATCAGTTTCGAAATAAACTGTACAACTGGTACTTTCCATTTTACTATACGGCTGCCGTATGGGGTGCCGTTTACAGAACAAAACCATTAATGACGTGCTGGAAGAAGTGCAAGATCGTGCAGGAAGACAGGAACCCCTCATCACCACAGTGAGAAGAAGGAAACTGTCATGGTTTGGTCACAATGTGACGCATGAAGGTTTGTGCAGAACGGTGATGGAAGGTCCACTGGAAGGAAGAAGAAGAAGAGGAAGACAAAGGAAAGTTTGGATGGACAATTTCAAGGAATGGAAAGGACTGAAGATGGAGGAACTCTTGGAGAAGGCCAACAGTAGAAAAGAATGGTGAAAAGTGGTGAGATCTAAATTCCGTGTACCCCCCCCCCCCCCGACTATCAAAATGAAAAAGAAGAAGAAGAAAAAGAAGAAGAAGAAGAAGAAGAAGACTAAGAAGAAGAAGGAGGAAAAAAGGAGGAGGAGGAGGAGGAGGAGGAGGAGGAGGAGGAGGAGGAGGAGGAGGAGGAAGATGAGGAGAAGGAGTAGGAGGATGTGGAGGAGGAAGAGGAGGAGGAGGAGGAAGATGAGGAGAAGGAGGAGGAGGATGTGGAGGAGGAAGAGGAGGAGGAGGAGGAGAGCGATAAACAGCAGAGAAGTTCGATGTACTTTTTGAACAATGGCTCTTAACTATGTTGTGTCTAGCATGAATCCGAAGAGACACCATCGCAAAAAAGTATCAAATCCCAAAATACAATTTTCTTTTAACAATTAATTTGATTGGGATATCTAAAATAGCATCCCGCCCGTTATTAAGCACCGATCTCGCTAGTCGCAAATGACGATATAAAAAAAATAAAGATTAGAAATAAAAGTTATGACGGTAAAACGCGGTTTCATTGTAGTTTATGTTGTTTTTTTTAAACGGAAAACAATTGACAAGATCATCTTACCACCAATAACGCACCACCATTGTGGTCCACAAGGGGCGGGGAAGGACTTGTTGCTGCAGTCAGAAGAAGGTACCCGGAAAGGACAGAGCCCAAGAACGTCATGAAGACGGTGGTCTTCGTAGAACTCATCTGAAGGAAGAGAGCGGCAAAGCAGGCGACTGGGTTTGATATGCTAGCGAGAGTAACGGAGAGGTGGTAAGGCCTGATGCCGTAGGGAAGACATGAATAAGTCTGAATAGACGGCAAGACTCCGCAAACTAAAGCATTGATCCAAGCAGTCAGAATTAGATACAGAGCATATTTTCCTTTGGAAATATTTTTCATTTCTTGTTTTGGGTCGTCCAATTCTGTGGAGTCTCCTGAAGATGATCCCCCAATTGACAGGTTAGTTGAAGTTGACGAATTTTGGGCCGCTAAGAGTCCTCGGGCAGATTTGGTACTGTTAAATTTACCGTTACAACATTGGCCATTTCTTCTGTTTTTGTTTGAATTGTATATCGGTCCTCTCTGTTGTGTGACTTCATTACCGCCATCCGATGAAGTCATATTTTTCGAGCAGGGAACACCGGATATGCTATTAATTATTTCGACTTCAGCGTAGGCAACATAATTGCTCGTCATTGGTGATGACACAGATGGCACTAAATCAGGATTGGCAGCATCCTCATCATTGTTCCAAGAAATGGTCTCCGCTTCTTCGATCTGATAAAAATTGACGATGACGTACTCTTTCTTGCAGTATGCCCAGTTGTGGAGTAGGGTAAAGGATATAAGGCTTAAAGTCATAAGCCCCATGAGAAACAGGAAAAACGTTTGAACTGTAAACTTTGGTGATTGGTAGACGGGAAAGTTTTGAACCACTGCCACTGCTGCAGATGCTGATGTTGAATGTGTGATATAACTTGGAGTTGTTCCATTGATAGAGGACAAAGATATGTTGAGATCAATTGCTCTAAAACGAGAAACTACCGAACCTTCATTCATGATGTCATACCTATTGTTTACTTCGTTACTTGTCGCGTTTGTGAAAGTAGAAGTCATATTTCCTGTCCAAGACGCTTGCACACACTTCATGCTACCAGCACCTTGTCCTAGCGAGACTAGACTTGGAATGAGACCACTGAATCCCTCACCAATGAAGTAAGCCACCATGTACTGGGGTTTAAAAATTGACATGAATGGGAGAAAGGCAACGGATGATGTGCAGTCCACCAGAGCAAGGAAGAATTGTAAGACAAAAAGAGCTATGCTGTGCTCGGTGCCAGCAATGCTTGAAGTCTTGTCCCAGAATAAAGCCAGGAGAAGACACGACACAACACCAACAGAAATGATGACGTAGATCACAGGAACTTCGATCCTCCGATGTGGCCAGATTGAGCTAATGATTGTGTAGAGCAGAGGGGCAACGTTGGCAACCTTTAGGAAAAAAAAAGTAGAGTGGAAATGAAAAATAAGCCACTAGTCCAGTAACGGTCCGGTACATGAAAAGGGTTAAATTATACAAACACACATCAATAAACTGAAAAGAATTTAAGATACTGTATTGTCATTTTTCTCTCTTCGCTATTATTATGTAACTTTCGATGAATCCATATTTGTGTTATCCCTATAACAATCCTTACTTAAACCGGAAAAATTACTTCTCTTCACCGTTTACATTTTCTCTTTTCAAAATGTGGCTTGCATGTTCTTGACTGAGAAGGTGGGATAATTATTCAGTTATTCAAATATTGTGTGTTCAGCGTTAACTGTTCGCAAGTGAGTAATTTCTAAATTGTAATTACTGTTTGTGATCTAATTGATATCATGTTCTGCAATAACTACTATTACTGATAAAAACATGCTCGACGTTCGGAGAAGTGCATCAACAATGGATTGGATAATTATAAAGTAATCTCCACCTTAACACACTGAAACAGGTTGTTACACACATGTGTATCATTAATGTGAGTCACCATTCACCATGGACTATACCAGTATCCTACTTGTGTTTTGTTTTTTTCTTGACTTCCCCAAAGTAAAAACTGTTACATTGTTTATTAAAAGCCTCTACATGTTTGTTACACAAACCTCACAATAGCGGTGAATTCCACGCCAGAATATTGATTACGATAACAATATTTTAATCCTAATTTCATGGTTTTCATGTCATAATCCTCTTTTCATGGTTTTCATGTAAAAATCCTAATTTCATGGTTTTTATGTAATGAAGCATATTGTTGCTTATATTATTCTGACATTTAAAATGTGATTCATTTCGGAAAATTAGTTGTTGTTGTTGTTTTTTTTTCTTAAGTCATATAATTTTAATACGTGCTGACTCAAGCTCTCTAGTACTTTCAAGGAAAAAGATTTCCAAAGAGGAACTTAGCAAAACATCTGGTAATAATATATATATAATATATATATATATATATATATATATATATATATATATATATATATATATATATATATATATATATATATATAACCAGATGTTTTGCTAAGTTCCTCTTTGGAAATCTTTTTCCTTGAAAGTACTAGAGAGCTTGAGTCAGCACGTATTAAAATTATATGACTTAAGAAAAAAAAACAACAACAACAACTATATATATATATATATATTTCGTTCCGTTTCATATTTGAATTTTCTTTTGCCATGAGAATCAAATCACGTAATATTGACTGTCGACTACAATGATGTCAATGGTCGACTGTCTATATTTAGGCCAATGAACGTTTCACTACAACTCGAACAAATTGAAACAGAAAACAAAACAAACAAAAAAAAAATACAAAAGATACAAAATACAAACAAACCTACAGAAAGTGTGTTCTGATGAATCACATTTTTTCAGTCATTTACAATTTACAATGCCAACAGAATAACTTTTGTTTCCGTTATACTTTCTAATCGTTTTTTGTTGTTGTTGTTTTTTTTTTTAATTGTTTTTTTTTTTTGTATTGTTTTTGTTGTTGTTGGTCTTTGAACCAAACCGTTCGAATTCGAGTCTTCGTTCACTCCCAACTAGCGAGCCCGCTTTTTTATTATTATTTTTTTTTTTACTCACAAAAATGTGTACTTTCGACGAGCTTCACTTATCTTACGTGTTTTTTTTTTTAAAGCCAGTGTCAATAGCAACATGACACATTTTGCCTCTGTCATTCGTAACTAACTGACGTATTTTCCTTCTGAATAGAGGCTCTCGCAATCTAAAAACAGCTGCTATCTTGTCGGCGCTGTGATGTATCCTAGTAACTAGTCTCAGACTAAACTTGAAGTCCGGCCTCAACAAATGACAAAAACTTGCCGAAACTGAGTCCGAAAGTGCCGTGATTTTAGTCTGTACTTGCTTGGTCAGCTCACATGAAATCCGATTTTTTCAACGGGCCCTGGAGTGAGGCAAGGTCTGTGGCAAGGACAATAGAAGATGGAATGCGCTGTTGAGGCCCTATGCGTCACCAGGAGCCAAGAGGCATACGTCAAATTCAAATAAGTCACTTCCAGCGAGCATTTTCCATTCCAGTTCCAGTGAAAGTTGTAATCTTTCACACTTTATGCAGAAAATCATTCAATGATGATGGAAACCGGCATCATTATGACAGCGATCCCTTCATGTGTCTTTAAAGTCCCTATCCTTAGCCCGTAATCTATCTTTACCGAAATTGATTACACCGGGTCTCTTGAATTTCGTTTTAATCGGATTAATACTAAACACATTGGTCATGAAAATGATCCCCTCAGAGGTAGAACTCTCGCTTTACTGGCAAAGGGCTAAGTTTGGGCGTCTCGGGTACAGTCCAACATAAAGGTTCTGCCCTGCCCCCTTCTCCCGTCCCCTTGTCTATCAGCAGTGATTAGGTAGCTGTGTCTGATAAATCAGGCGGAAATTACTGTGAGGTAGAATAGCGTCTTACCAAAAAGATAGCAAGCAATTGCTTTCTTATCAACGCTACAAAAACTGAAATAAACTCTCCCAGTGGGACTAATGGATTTGAAAGATTACTACTCTAAGTAATATTTATGAATTATATTCTACTCTCTCTCTCTCTCTCTCTCTCTCTCTCTCTCTCTCTCTCACCCACACACACACACACACGCACACAAACACACCAAATGGGCGAAATGAGGGTGTATGATGGTTTAGTCACCCAGTCTTGGTACCCTTGGATTGGAAGGTTACAGTTCGAACCCCAGTGCAGGCGATGACAGTTTTTTTGTAACGTCAGGACTTATGAATTCATTTCAAAATCGGATATACGAAGTAAATGTGAAAATGATGAATAACTAAAACATTAACTCTATCTAAACACATATACACAGGCACAAACACACAGACTCACAGGCACACACAAACATCAGTGTTGATGGTGCCAAAAACTGAAAAGGGAGGAAAATTTTGAATGATTGCCTTTAAGCCCCATTATTTTTACAGCATTCACCCCCCCCCCCCCCCCCCTACACACACACACACAGTTTTAGAGCATTGAGATGATAAACTATCATTGATACTCTAGCTAACTTCTAGAGAGTGGGAAACTGCACCTAGTTGTTCCACCACACATCAAATCTCTCACTGCCAGTACATGTGATTGAGGGAAAAATTACTTTAAAAAAAAGAGGAAATTCCTCCTCTGACTCAAAAATCGCGGATTTCGGCGGATCCGAGGAAAACCATCAGCATTGAAACATACAAGCACACCCGTACACCCATATACCCATACATGATTCTCATGATTCTTACCTGTATAATGACAGCCATATAAGAAGGTAGATCCCATCCCTCAGGGAGATGTTGCACCAAGATGGGTAACTCAACCCACAATCCATTGATGTCCACCCAAGAGGCCACCCCAAAGAGGATCACAAGCAGGTAGACCAGTAGGCTGGTATTAGCAAAGCAACATCGACACAGCTTCTGGCTCATTGTGCAGGGCTGAGGAAGCCTTGGCCAATCCGTAGTAGTAAATCAAAAACGTTTATGTTTGGAAGCGTCGGATGATTCGCTCTCTAGAAGACAATTCTTGAGGATCGTTGAAGGCAATATTATAATGCTTGTCTCAAGTCTTATTCCCGTTTGAAAATGAAATATCACATTGCATTACATAAAGCGGCTTGTGTCATAGCAGTTTGATATTTATATATGTTCTTGTTTATTCAAAAGCCGTTGAAGCACTTATTGAGGTCTTGTCTCCAACTTGAAGTGCTAAGTAAGTAGTCCCAAATTTGTCTTTCTCACTTTGGCCATCTACAAGATGTTATAGTTTTGTTGTTTTTGTTTTGCTTGTTTTGTTTTTTTTTTTTTTGTTTTTTTTTTGTTTTGCTGAATTTTTCTCCTGTGAAATCTGAAATAATAAAAGTTCAGAACAAACTCAAAGTCATAATACGTATACTCGGAAGTGTTTTTTTTTCTTCTTTTTATTTCTATTTTCTTAATGAGAGTTTAACAGTATCATGGAGACTATTGGCTCATGAAGCAATGCCCATAACAAATAAGGGAGCAGGCACAGGCTTGACATAAAAATATTAAAAGGTGTGAATTAACCAGTGACAAAGAAAGCAGAAAAAAATACAAGAAAAAAACACCCCCCCCCCCCCCCCCCCCCCCCCCCCCCAAAAAAAAAAAAATTTTTTTTAAAAATTTAAAAAACCTAGCCTGATTCGACTGGGGATCCAACCTCAGGTCCTCTGAACAGGAAGTCTGAAATTCGATTACCTGCCAAGAAAATCTGATATATTTTTTTTCCTTTCTCCCATGTCTGGTACAATTTCATACGCCCCTTTTCAGATTTTTACCAATGACTGCCGTTGTAACGGTAGTAGCGTATGGCTACATCTCCAGCCAGTATTTAAATTCGTCACCGCAGTTGAGGACAGCCTCAAAACCTCCCGCCAATCTCGTTACAGGGCAGTAATAGGATTATGTAGTCAGTGACAGTGAGGACAGCCGGCTGACTCCCTCAGACCTCATCGATGCTTGTTTGCAGCAGTCCTGTCGTAGTTTCAGTACTCGATTTGAGGCGACTCACTGTTTTCGATTGCCATTCCTGAAGCCTGGCATAAGTACTGTTGGGTCTTTGGGCATGGTATTTGTCGAATATTCCCATCCAGGCTTCCCCAATATCGATTTTTTAAAGTTCTGAATGGTAGAAGGGCTTTCTGGATTTGAATCGTGATGTTCTGGGTGCTTCATTTGTGATAGTTTTTAAAGGGGTAATTAGGGTCTTTCAGTTTGTGGGATAATAATTGGGTTGCTTCTTCTCGTCTGAGTTCTGATGGTTCGGTTGCGCTTATAGTTGGGAGCCAAGGGGTTGGTATTGATTTGAGGCATCCTGTTATTATGCGCATGGATTCTCGGAGTTTGATGTCGAGAATTTTCGTGTGGGGGATTCTTGTCCAAACAGGGGCACAGTATTCTCCGACGCTATAGCAGAGTACTAATGCTGACGTTCTTAGGACCTGTTGTGTTGCTACCCAGATGGTCCCGGCTAATTTTCTAAGCAGACTGTTTCTTTTCGAAATTTTGTTTGTGTTCCTTCACTATGCTTTTTTTATAGTTAAGCTGTCTGTCGAGGATATTTTGGATTTCTGTCTGCTGGCAGGATATTTTCATCGACTAAAATGTTAGGGGTTTTGGTGGCATGTCTGTTGTTCAAAATGAAATGTAGTGGACACAGATTGTGTGGTGTCCATCTTCAAATACCATTGGTCGAAATATTCCTTTAGCTTTGATGTTTCCTCACTAAGTGTCTTTTCTATTTCTATTTCTTCCCAGTCTTTTGATTGATGGCCAATACCCAGTCGTCTGCATAGTCAAGTTGAAGTGATTGGCTGGCAGGCATGTCATTGATGTAGATGCTGAACAGTGAAGGTGCAATGACTGATCCTTGTGGTCCACCGTTCTTTATCTTTCTTGTTTTGCGTTTTCCCCCTCCTAGAATAACATGGAATTTTCTAGGTCCGATCATGCTTGAGAGGAGATTGATAATTTTCTTGCACGGTATTATTCTGGCCAATGTCAACATTAATCCTCCAGCCCAGACTGTATCGTAGGCCGCAGAGAGGTCAGTTAGGACGGCACCAGTCTTCAGTTTATTTTCAAATCCCGATTCTATAAATGCCAAAACTTGTTCAATTGTTCCTCTTTGTGGTCTAAAACCTGCCTGCTGCACTGGTATCCATTTGTCTAAATAAGGGATGAGTCTTGTCAGTAGGACTCTTTCTAGTAATTTGTACAGGCAGCATAGTAGTGATATTGGTCTGTAGCTGGTTGGTTCTGTCGCTGGTTTGCCTGGTTTCAGGACGGCAATGATCTTTGCAGGTTTCCATAGTTGTAGATATTTACCCTTGTTCATGATATCTGTAAAGGTGTTTGCCAATCAGTCGATTGCTTGGGTGAGCATATCTGGATAGATCCCATCTATACCCACAGCTTTCAAATGTTTCATTTTCTTCAGCACTTCTTTAATTTCATTTGGTGGCATTGAGAGGAATAGGCCTTGAGGAGATTGTGATTTTAATATGTGCTGGTATTATTTTCTAACGTTCTTCTCAAAGTTGAGGTTTGGCATGTGCTTTCCACTTTGTTTTATTTCTTTGGCTATTATGTCGACCCCTATTGATGGCGCTGTTCTTATTTGGGATGACTCAGGATTTAATTTTTTTTAATTGTTTGCCATGCAATGCGGCTCGAGTGACTCAGGTCAAATTTTTCTACCACGTCAATCTACCTTTCTTTTTGGCTTTCACGCAGAGACTGTGACAGCACCTCCGCTATATTTTCATCATGAGTGTCCTCATACTTCTTGATCAGTTCTTTACTACGATTTGTCCAGCAAGGGATATATTGTTTTCGGAAGTCCCTTGGTATCTGTTCTTGAACTCCCAAGAACAAGTTTCGTGAATCTGAATCCACTAATATTTTCGTATTTTGGCTCTATTCTTTGGCATGAATTGTCAATGGTTATAGAGAATGCATCCCAGTCAGTCTTTCGAAAATTCCATCTGCGTTTCGGTATTGAATGTATCATTGGGATCTGAATGCCTGTTGTTATCAAGACGGGGCAATGTTGGTATTTTGGAAAGTCCCCAAGGTCCCCTCTTGTTGCAGGTATTGGATTCCCATTTTTATTTTTTGAGACCAATGTCTGGGGTTAATTCTTTTTTCAATCTTGCTGATTTCAATGTACCTTTTTTATTCGAGTTGTATAGCAGCGTGATTTCTGATTGATTGGCCCGTTGTAATAAATATGTAAAGATTAAGACTGGGCGATTGTGTGTGTCTGGTTGAATGAGCATGCGTCTGCTTGTCTATGTTGTCCAAATCCTCAATAATTATCTTCCAATGATTGTTCCGTGTATTTTTTTAAAAATTGGTATTTGTATGTGTGTATGTTTGCGTCTGTGTGAGTGTGTGTGTGTGTGTGTGTGTGTGTGTGTGTCAGGAAGAGAGAGAGAGAGAGAGAGAGAGAGAGAGAAAGAGAGAGAGCCAGAGAGAAAAGAAGAGAAAGAGAGTCAGAACGAGAGAGAGGGAGAGGAGAGAGAGAGAGAGAGAGAGAGAGAGAGAGAGAGGGGCAGAATGGTTTCAGATTATGAGAAGATAGACGTGGATAGTGTATGTATGTCAGTTCGCTCTCTCTCTCTCTCTCTCTCTCTCTCTCTTCTTATATATATATATATATATATATATATATATATATATATATATATCTGTCTATCTATCTGTCCGTGTGTGTGTGCGTGTGTGTTTGTGTGCGAGTGTATGTGTGAGTCTCTCTCTCTCTCTCTCTCTCTCTCTCTCTCTCTCTCTCTCTCTCTCTCTCTCTTTTCTGTATGCATGTGGGTTCTTGTTTGTGGAAAAGAGAGAGGAGAGAGAGAGATAGATAGAGATAGAGAGATATATATAGAGAGAGAGAGAGTGAGAGAGAGAGGGAGAGGTTTGGCCTACGATGGTTTAAATCCGCCTAAATATTAGTTATATTCTTGGGGGAAAAAAAACACCCAAGGGTACAACTTGATGTACGTTCAGCCAAGGAGACAATGCTGACTTCTGCGATCATTGTCACCAACGACTGAACATACTTCAATGTGATACTAAGCGGCACGAAGATGTGGAGTGTAAAAAAATAAAAACCCCAACAAACAGAAGTGAATATAACAGCTTCAAAAGAAAAGATAATACAAATACATTATGTTTCAGGCTCAAAACCATTTCTCCAGCCAATAACAAAAACAATAAAAACATAAATAATTCACTGAAAACCACATAGACGTCAATGAATTATTTGGCACGTCTATCTGGTTATTAAGTGTTTGTTTTTGTTGTTGGCTGAAGAAGGATTTGGTATTTTGTTTCCTTTTGAAGTTGTTATATTCAATGACTACCGTCGATTAAAAGAAAAGAGACGCTAACAGCCACCATTAACTCAAAACACGGATCTAGGGCACCACACATTGAATTCATGTCACGTCTTTAAATTCAAGCCTACATTTAATTAACTCTTTAAAGGCGAGACCAAGTTTCTCATAGGGCATCATAACCCCCCCCCCCCCCCCCCCCCCATATGTCGTTGTTCTCTAAGTGAAAATGGTGTAATATGATTTCAAAAATCGAATCTAGTCTGTAAAGGTTTAATGACCTAAATTACATTATTGACCACACCTTGCATTATAATAATACTGAATATAAAGTATACACTAACACTATTGAAATGCATGATTTTTGCATAACCAGCAGGAGAAACAAACACCAGGTAACCACTCTACCTGATCATTGTTACAGGAAGGTAAAATAATATGGCGGTGGTAGTAGTAATAGTAGTAGTGGTAGTAGTAGTAGTAGTAGTAGTAGTAGTAGTAGTAGTAGTAGTAGTAGTAGTAGTAGTATAGTAGTAGTAGTAGTATAGTAGTAGTAGTAGTAGTAGTAGTAGTAGTAGTAGTAGTAGTAGTAGTAGTAGTAGTAGTAGTAGTAGTAGTAGTAGTAGTAGTAGTAGTAGTAGTAGTAGTAGTAGTAGTAGTGGTAGTAGTAGTAGTAGTAGTAGTAGTAGTAGTAGTAGTAGTAGTAGTAGTAGTAGTAGTAGTAGTAGTAGTAGTAGTAGTAGTAGTAGTAGTAGTAGTAGTAAGTAGTAGTAGTAGTGTAGTAGTAGTATAGTATGTAGTAGTAGTAGTAGTAGTAGTAGTAGTAGTAGTAGCAGCAGTAGTAGTAGTAGTATTACTACTACTACTACTACTACTACTACTACTACTATAGTAGTAGTAGTAGTAGTAGTAGTAGTAGTAGTAGTAGTAGTAGTAGTATAATATAATAGTAGTAGTAGTAGTAGTAGTAGTAGTAGTAGTGTGTGTAGTAGTAGTAGTAGTAAGTTAGTAGTAGTAGTAGTAGTAGTAGTAGTAGTAGTAGATAGTAATAGTAGTAGTAGTAGTAGTAATAGTAGTAGTAGTAGTAGTAGTAGTAGTAGTAGTAGTAGTAGTAGTAGTAGTAGTAGTAGTAGTAATACTACTACTACTACTGCTGCTACTACTACTACTACTATTTCAAGTTGAAATAACCAGTCTTAGAATGTCCATACATATTGCAAGATGCAAAAACCCACGCACAATCCATCCAAGTCCCATGCGAAGGACCACAACTCTCGTTCACAAACCGTCTAAGTCAACAACACATCAAACCGTTTAAGTCAGTGACACTTTGTCGACGAGCAAAACGTACAAGTCTGATAAATAATGAATGCACAATAAAGAACCAAAATTATGGTATCAATGATTGTATTAAGTCATAATTGGCTTGAATTAGCCTATTAAAATCTGAAATTGATATTTCATTTACTAATTAACGGTTTTATCGCTCTCCTGAAAAACTACCTCTTCTGGACATAGACGGTTTGCGCGCGACGCCATCGATATGTAAATGAAAACATAACAAATATCATTAAATATTATTGACATAACACTACAAGATACAACAACAACTACTACTACTACTACTACTACTACTACTACTACTACTACTACTACTACTACTACTACTACTACTACTACTACTACTACTACTACTACTACTACTACTACTACTAATACGATTGAGCTTTTATAGAGCGCAATATCCACTAAACGTGCTCAATGCGCTTTACAAATGGCGGTGGTAGCAGCAACAGTAGTGGTAGTAGTAGTAGTAATAGTAGTAGTAGTAGTAGTAGTAGTAGTAGTAGTAGTAGTAGTAGTAGTAGTAGTAGTAGTAGTAGTAGTAGTTGTTGTTGTAGTAGTAGTAGTAGTCCGATCATTACTACTACTACTACTACTACTACTACTACTACTACTACTACTACTACTACTACTACTACTACTATTACTACTACTACTACCACTACTGTTGCTGCTACCACCGCCATTTGTAAAGCGCATTGAGCACGTTTAGTGGATATTGCGCTCTATAAAAGCTCAATCGTATTAGTAGTAGTAGTAGTAGTAGTAGTAGTATAGTAGTAGTAGTAGTAGTAGTAGTAGTAGTAGTAGTAGTAGTAGTAGTAGTAGTAGTAGTAGTAGTAGTAGTAGTAGTAGTAGTTAGTAGTAGTAGTAGTTGTTGTTGTTGTTGTATCTTGTAGTGTTATGTCAATAATATTTAATGATATTTGTTATGTTTTCATTTACATATCGATGGCGTCGCGCGCAAACCGTCTATGTCCAGAAGAGGTAGTTTTTCAGGAGAGCGATAAAACCGTTAATTAGTAAATGAAATATCAATTTCAGATTTTAATAGGCTAATTCAAGCCAATTATGACTTAATACAATCATTGATACCATAATTTTGGTTCTTTTATTGTGCATTCATTATTTATCAGACTTGTACGTTTTGCACGTCGACAAAGTGTCACTGACTTAAACGGTTTGATGTGTTGTTGACTTAGACGGTTTGTGAACGAGAGTTGTGGTCCTTCGCATGGGACTTGGATGGATTGTGCGTGGGTTTTTGCATCTTGCAATATGTATGGACATTCTAAGACTGGTTATTTCAACTTGCAATACTTTCGTTTTTCGATTTATATCTTTAAAAAACTAAGTGACCAGTGGGGAATCAAGCAATTTTTTAGAATTGTGGAACCGAGCTCGGTGGTCAGTGAGTCTAGCTGTAAATGAAGTTCAAGCTTCCACAGACGTGCTGAATGAACAGATGGGTCACCATTTGTGTTTGTCTTTGCCGGGTGTTGAGTCCTCAATTAAGGCACGTTACACATATTACTCCATTCGACATAGGTGTAAATGAGTACCTGGCCATAAGGACAGCTCCGTCTTTGTCCGAATAATTGTAAGACTAACGTTGTGTCATTTCCATTGTGTTCTGTGTCTGTTTTCAACCGGGGGGAGTAAATCGTGAAGCGCTTAGGGTATTCGCGGATAATTGCTATATAAGTGGAGTGTTTTATTATCACTTTACGTATCCGATCTGCACAAACCCTACATCAATAGTCAGTCGACACAGTAGATTATAAAAGTACCGTCTAACACTAATAGGAAGCTTAAAGAATAGAAGAAAGTGCTTGAGGAAATTATTCTATTGGACGACGGAAAGTACATGACAGACGTTTTACAATGATCTTGTCCTTAGAAGCTGCGACCCCCCCCCCCCTCCCTCTTTTGAACACCCAAAAGAAAGGAATCAAGCCTGAGACCCCAGTTGAAGTATTTAGCATGGGAACATGTAGTGTCGGTCCTTGAATCACTTGATATAAAATTGCAAAATATCTTTAAATTCATTTCAGATCGATTTATTAAAGTGAATTGTGTAACAGATAATAACTCACAATTAAAATATTCATTTAAAAAATTATTTATTACTGGAAGGGAGTTGATCCCCACGCCCTAATTTGAGATTTACCCAATCGTCTGGGAAAATAATTAAAAATGAATTGACCCAAAAGGACACTATTTTAAGGCACAAATGTCTGTGACTTTTTCCCCATCTCCAGGGTTAATACTTTTAATCTCTTCTGTGCCAAATGTTTCAAAGTATTTGAAGAATTGGAATTTCAAGTACTTAACTAGATAGGTACGTGGTTTCCTTCTTGCTGACCTTATCAATTGCACGTAATCAAGAGGTGAATAGACGTGAGCATTCTTCAGTTGTCTTTCAACTGTTGCATGTACGCTATCCACCTCATCTGCGTGTAACCCCGCTCCAAGATTTTTTACACCAAAATCTTTTCATATTTGATGCTAAACGGTGTGGCTAACACACGGTTACAGTTTTGATAAGTGGGGTCATCAGAGATCACGGTCACTGTATCAAAATGATCTTTTTTATTCGTGAAACTCGTATAAACATGTCGCAAACTCATTAGCAGTGAATGTCCCCACTGTCTCATTCCAGAGATAGGAAAGACATTCACCAGTCCCTAAATTATAAATTGATTACTAATTATGCACCTGCAGTTTAGTTTAGTATACAGTACAGAAGCTTTCAGTGCAGAAACAAGTAGCACACGCTGTACACATCCTCTCATCCCAACTCATCCACTGCCACACCTCATTAAATATCTTGCTTCGGTCTTCGTCATTTATCTTCTTGCATTGGTGATACTGTGCTTTACACGAGCATCGACCCCCATTGAGACTGCCTATTTTCATTATTGAACAGATTTATTTGACTCATTGTCTAATCTTCTGCCAACATAAGCCTTGCCTTGCTCCGTTAAGCGTTTGTCCAAATATTTCTTCGAGATTGTTCTACTTTTGGTTCCCTCACACTTCATCCCCTTCCATCCTACTCTGTCCACCTCATCACATTCCTCACTGTCCACCGCTTCACTTCCCACTCTACCACTGTCACTGCCACCTTTACACTTTCCACACTACCGTGGCCACTGTCTACATCTTAACCTTCCACCCTACCATGGTCACTTTTCACCTCTTAACCTTCCAACCTAATATGGTCATTGTCCACCTCATTATCTTCCACCCTACCTCCAGCTGCCCTACCACTGTTACTTTCCACTTCATCTTACACCATACCGCTGTACACCTCATCATCTTTTCCCCTGTCTCTCTCCACCTCATCATTTCTGATCCTCTCACTGTCCATCTCATCACCTTCTTTACCGCTTTCACTCTCCATCTTACCATTACTAATATTACAAAAGTTAAACATTTCTTCATCAATACTAAACTAAATATCCATGTCAGATTGTACATCAATCAATTCCGAGACAGATAGATTCAGAATGTCCTGAAAAGGCTCAAGGATTTCTCTGTGCAATTGCACATCAGGTGATTCAAGAAGCTTTCGTCTTTTGGCTTGCTTCTGAGTCTCTAAACCGAGTTGAAGCATTCGTTTACCACGGCTGTAAGGCAGCATGACGTTAAGCAGTTGACATAAGTAAAATAAAACAAGTGAGATAATTATCTTCAATAATGACAGAGAACAAAAGCTATTAGAGCAATATCAGTCAATGTATTTTAATAACTTTTAGAGAATTTTAAGAATCATTTTTATTTCTGGCTGTATTTCATTATGCCAACAGTGTAACATTACATTTGAAGTATACCGCTCAATATCAATATCAAGAAATGAAAGTACGATGTTATGATAAATGATAAATTATTAAAAAGATCAAATAAATACATGAGCCAGTCTATGATTTAAACAATGATGCTATTGGCTTAGATTTTTTTTAAAACTCATCAAGTTGAGGAAAAGGCATTGTTGTAACGGAGACCAATAACCTGACGTTGAAACAATCAAAAAGGAATGACAACGGAGATAGACGTTTTGAGACCGGCAATTTAAAGACCCAATGGACTTGTACGGTTTGATCACATGTCAAATTCGCCAATTTAGAGTTTCGTGTTTTCTTAGATATTAATAGACATGGTGTATCGTAGGGTATAGAATGAATTAAGCCAATAAAACGATTTCATGCCGATCGCGGACTTAGACGGTTTGCGCGCGACGCCATCGATATATCGAATTGTTTATCTTTTAAGTTCAGTATTCGAGAGAAATCTGAAATCTATCATGGTCTTTTTGTTTCTTTGTTTCTTTTTTTTAAAGGTCATTATAACCCTTTAGGGTTTTAATTCAATGGTGAATAATGGACTATTTAACCATCAGACATGTTTCTGCTTGACTCTACGCTAACATTTAATACCTTGTCTTCACAAAGATATGAGTTACAAGGATACGGTTCGAACTTCACAAAATTTAATAGTTGCTGATGTCTTTGCGAAAATGGTAAGATCTGAATAATAATCTGATAAATAGTAGAAAACATAATATGAAAAGAAATTCAACCTAACCCTTAAAGGGTTATTTTTATAAAGGAATAACTTCGGTGTATTATTCTTTAACACCGTGCTTTTTTTGTCTTTTTTTTTCTTTCTTTTCCCGTTTCTTTAATTTATTTGTGTGTGTGTGTGTGTGTGTGTGTATGTGTGTGTGTGTTTGTGTGTGTGTGTGTGTGCGCGCGCGTTTTCTTTTTTCTTTTCTTTCTTTTTTTTCTTCTTGATACTCTTCCTCTAGATAAAAGCAACAAAGGAGAGGTCATTGCATCTTTCATTTTATCAGTCATTGATCTGCACTTACGTCAACGTTTTTTTAACCAGTTCATCGCCGGACTCCGGAAAGATACGAGTTTTTAAAAATTGCCAGAAAACTCGTCCTTCAAAAATCGTCCGAGTTAAATGACTCAAGAGGTCCCTAGTTTGAGGATTTTTGCCAGATGAGAGTCATTTAAATCGATCACTATTTGAAGGACGAGTTTTCCGGACACATTTTTAAATTCGTGTCTTTCGAGAGTACGACAGTTACTGGTTAATATGGGTAGGAATAGTTTGTGGTCTAAGAGCAGGAGACAACGCTTGGTAAGTGTTTCTTTTTTTCCTCCTCTTTTGAAATCAATAAAGCATTTAAAAAGACAATTCAGTTGTAAAAAAGGAGAGGACTAAAAATAAATAAAACAAAACGGAATTGTTAATTTTTTTTCTTTTTGGAAAACCTTCGAGATTAACCAACTTTAATTATTGGTTTAAATGCATCTGTTGAGTTTGTCAAACGTTAAAAAAAAAGAACATTGAAAATGATTCGAACAAATACGGTTTACTTAACAAAATGATATAGTCTAATGTCAAAAGCTATCTTTTTAAAAAGTCGGAAATCAAACATGTCACCAAATAGGGAATAAAAACAAAACAAAACAAAAAAAAAACAATAAAAAGCCGTACCGAGTGACCAGCAAATATTCATGATACCTTAAGCTGCGGCGACGGGCCTGGTAAATAAATAAACTGACCAACTGCCGCGACATCTGCATCGTTGGAATGCGAATGTAAACCACGTCACCATCAACGACTACACCAAGTAACAACCAAGCAGATGGCTCTCTCGTGTGCTATGCTTGGTAACAATCAAACGTGCAGAATTAAATAGCTTAAACGCTCGTGCAAGTGGGTCGAGCCGAACACAACTGAAAAAAAAATCTCTAAATCTTGGAAAGGACGATGATTTTTTCTTTAGCTCTTGACGACGGCGACGAAGAAGAAGAAGAAGAAGAAGAAGAAGAAGAAGAAGAAGAAGAAGAAGAAGAAGAAGAAGAAAAAGAAGAAGAAGAAGAAAAAGAAGAAGAAGGAGGAGGAGGAGGAGGAGGAGGAGGGGTAGGAGGAGGAGGAAAAAGAAGAAGAAGAGGAATAAGAAGATGAGAAAGAGGAGTTTGGATTTTTTTTTAAACATCAATGTTTAAATATATTTTCACGATATTCTTTAAAAACTTTTAGTTTTAGGATAGTAAAAAGATGCCTCCTCTGTTTTAAATTCCCATTGCTACGAAAACTACCAGAAAGAGGTATTAATAAAAACTGCGTAATACATGAACAAATCAAAATATTCCACAAATTATGAGATCTGCTACATGTTGAGCCAAAGAACCGATGTACCCCCATGCCCAAACCGTTTTAATTCAAGTTTCGTGATATTATGCAAAGCATTAACCAATCGGAATATTCCCTGTATAATTAATTTAGCCCTTATGTAGGTACAGACTCTACACTATTTCCTGTATCATACAAACATCCGTTACCCCCATGAGTGTGACTATAACTAAATAGTACGAAACCCGGGTTATTTAATCAGTATACAGCGCATATAGCTTTTGAAAATTACCTTAGTTGACGCATAATATTTCGAAACTAGTCTAATAAACATTCAACCGTTCCATTTTTTGACTTGGTAATTAAAAAAATGGTCTTTTCTGTTTGTGTTTTTCTGTCCCTGTCATCGACCGATAACCATGAACCAACGCTTGTCTGATCTTTACAATCATTATAAGACGGATAAGAAGTAATAATTTTGAATAACCAGCTTTTTAAAATGAATTAATGAGACAAAGGGATGTGTTCTTCAGTTATTTATTCCTTGAATTCCCCCCCCCCCCCCCCCCTTCTTCTAGTTTTGTACGGCATGTCATGTCGCGCACAACTCGCTTTGCTTCCACTGTGATTATATAATATAGATAGTTCGAAGATGACGTCACTCAGGCCTTTGTTATTGTTTTTGCCATCCGCGTTTGTGAGTTGTTCTCACTAAACTGTATGAACCAGACTATAAAAGTTCATGGCTTCACAGAGTTTGTGTGTTGGTCCGTCATACTTCCGGAAGGCAATGTTGTGAACTCCTTGGCCAAGCGCATTCTATCTATACAGACGCGTCTGAGTGTAATGAAATGAAAATACATGTCGTGTATAATCAAACGGTGATTGTACACAGACACTTGCTTCAAGAATACGAAAACGTTAGTAATGCACATTAAAATATAAAAAGAAATTGTAAAGTAAATAAATATCAATAAAAAAAAATATTTATACCCCAACAACAAATCAGTAGAGGTCAAGTAACTTACTATGTATACACGTCGTCATTCATATGGATGGCGTAGCCGAAAAGTTAAGACGTCTGTCTCATACGGCTTGAAATCGGCGCTGCGGGTTCGATTCCGATTTAGCCGCTGTTTATTTTTTCCACTACCATTAATTGTTTGTTTTACTTGTTTTGTTTTGTCTTTTTCATTCTTTCAACAGAATGTTGCAAATGGCAAATGTCCCACCCCCTTTTTTCTCTTCTAAATCTCCTTCGTTTCTTGCCTATATTTTCCGATATTTTTGCCTTGATTATCTTGTTTCTAAGCAAGAATTTGTTTCTATTTTTTTTCTCTGATCATTTAACCGCTTTCTGAATGAGTGAGATATGTTTATCTATTTATATATTTATCTATTTATTTATTTATTTATCTATTTGGTGGTGATACTAGTAAAATTATATCGAAATTAATAATATTATACTAATGAATTACCTGACCCTAGAACAAGGGGCGCTGGAGGGATATTTTATAAAACAACAATAAAATTGAAAAAATATATTATTGAAATAGTTTAATTTAATTTAAAAGTTGTTCGTGGGTATTTTTTTGCACTAGTGACTAACATTTAAGATTAATATTTTCTTTCACAGAGGTTTTTGTAACATAAATACGGACACATTGCGTTCCAATCTTTTATGCTAACAAAGCAAAGTCATTTCCAGAAATAATGAAAACGCGATTAAAAGTTAGAGTGCGCATAATGGTATTATTCGTCGATTACTGTTCGTTCGCGTAATCTCTAATCTACGTCGTAATCGGGCACCTCTTGTAATAAAAACAACCTCAACGACGACGATTATGATGATATCAAAATATCAATGGTGATGGAGATGGTGATGTTGATGTTAATGTTGTTGTTGATGATGATGATGATGATGATGATGATGATGATGATGATGATGATGATGATGATGACGACGACGACGACGATCACAGATGCCAGTGGCGGATTGAAACAATAGGACATAAACCCTTCTGAATGAAAGAAAGGCAAATGTGGACAAGAATGGGAGAAGGGCCTTACAAATCTCCCATCTCTACTAAAACAGACATGTATCTCACTGTAATTAAGACTATCTCATAGTTTATTCATTCAGATTCATCCAATAACATTTCTAGTTTTATGTAATTTTCTTTCCATTTTTAAAAATTGATTTGTCTCTCCTATTTCCCACCCCCTCCCTCCCCCTATTTCTGGTTAATATTATCACTCCCGGGATATGACTCAGTAGTTGAAATATATATATATAACTCAAACAGTCAAAAACAAACAAACAAACAACAAATCATAAACAAAGAAAAAAAAAATCATAAAAATTAATTACTTCTTAGGATTATTTGGGCAATAATGTCACAATGATAATCATTTTGTAACAGAAAAAAATAGAAGAAAAAGAAAAGTACTTTAATTGGATCAAACTACAAAATCTTCTGTTTGGAAGAAATACAAGATATTCATCAAATCAAAATCGCAGCGGCTAATATCTTAAAATATCATCTTCTTGTATTATTCTCACCGTTTCCTTTCTTCTTCTTCTTCTTCTTCTTCTTCTTCTTCTTCTTCTTCTTCTTCTTCTTCTTCTTCTTCTTCTTCTTCTTCTTCTTCTTCTTCTTCGTCTTCTTCTTCTTCTTTTTGTTTTCGGACGCAGTAATACAAAATTATGGTACTTTTATGTCTTCAACACCGGGCGCATTCACTTCATCAATTTTTTGAATCAGATAGTCGGGGACGATTTCGTCACCTCCGTTAATTCAGTTGTAAAATTTGAAAATGGACATGACACTGAACTCAGTAAAGCCTCCCACGAGCGTAAATGATATAGGGCGAAATAATTATTCACAACATTTCCTTTATTTATTCTCCCGATAATTATTTTGCCGTTTACAGCCAATGCAGCATCGCGTCAATACGTTATAGCAATGCGCAGGACAAGTCAATGGGCAACCAACATACCGCATGGTGTCTATTAGTATTCATATTAAGAAAGATTAAAACATTTAGATCTTCAAAGTATAATGAGAATTCGTGTCACTTGAATCAAATCTATATAGTGATAATATTAATTCATCGCTTCCTTTACTGTACCGTTTACAACAGGCGATAAATTCAAACTTTACTTATCCAGGTGTAATACTTATTAATGTTAGACAGAAATCTTTGATGTTTCGTACAATTCACTTGTGGAACGATATTAGATTCAAAACATTTCACCGTGACACATCTATTTAATCGTTGCTTCACACCCAGAGGGCACACTTTGACTACACGTCACTTCATCGTAGCTCACTTTGCACGTTATACTGCTGTTGGCAAATTTCCCCCTGAGATTTATTATTTATTTATTCGGATTAGTTACATTAAATTAATTGTATTTAAATACCTTAAATGAATAAGATTAATTAAGTCAATATTTTATTTTAAAAAGAAGAAAACAGTACAAACCGATCCAAAACAAGGTTATAAGATACAATAATCCGAAGAAATATTTTGGCTAAATGTGATGTTACATATACAAGTGTCTAAGGACACATCAAACACAAGTATCGAGGTAAAGGCGAACATAAATTGTCAACATGCAGTCTAAATAATTGAACGTACTTTATCAAGTTTTATTTCATTTCTTTGTCCAGTTATGTTATGTTCCCGTAATATGCAGGGTTTTTTCCCTTCCTGCCCTTTCCACGAATTGTTCAAAGAATGGGCGATCATTCACCTGGACGGCTGACTGCTAAGCTGACCGGCCAGCAGGGCATTTGTGATCATAATGAAACGTACAGATTTGGATATGACAGTTTAAAAGTAACTGCCCAAGGCCGTGTGTGATATGGCAGATTGGGCAGTTCTGCCGTACACTGGTTAATAATTTATTTCTCATTTTGGTCAGAAAACTTATCGGCAAATCAAGATAACATCCACATTTTCTAAAGGTTTTAAACTAAAAGCTCCAAAGAAGTTTAAGAAATTTTGACAAGTCGGGGGTTATCTTAATCGATCAATATATGAAGTAATCGATTCCTGACCAAAATATAAATGGGCATTTTGTCTGTGAATGCAGATGACAGTCATTACTTGGCATACGACTACAAGTGGTTTGTGACGCGCTATCGCGTCAGCAGTACGAATCGGTGCATGGGGGCCGTTAATTTATTCTCTGAATCAAACAAGTGCTATATATTATGCATACGCACAAGTAAAGAAGAAGCGAGCGCCAGTGCTGGGATTACCCGCCCAAATCATTACCCGGGTATTACCCGGGTAGTGGTCGGATTACCCGGGTACCCGCGAGTACCCGTGGCAGGAGTGACTTTTTGACCAAAAAAAATGTTTTTGTGAAAGGGGGGGGGGGGGGGGGGGGGGGGGGGGTCCTTTTTATTCTTTAAATTTTTTAATGTTTTTATTCTTTAATTTTTTTTTTATTCAGTTATTATCTATTATTTATTACAACAAATGAAACGAAAGTAAGAAACAAGGATAATTAATTACAATGAAACCAAAATAAATAAATAAATAAATAAATTTTAAAAATACCTGAGATTCCTTTAAAAGATAAAAAATAATATAGTCTTAATCTGTTGATTCCAAATTGAATCAAATGTGTGTTAACAAATAAAACAAAAAAATCAATGTAGTTGAAAAATAAAAGAGGAAAATCTTTTGAAAAAAAGGTCATGTGAATGTAAATATGTAAGATCAAAATTGTATTACATCCAATTATCACTCAGTTCGGTTTCCATTTGTTGAAACGGGTACCCGCTACCCGTCCCTTTTACTCGAGTACCCGGTTTAACTTTATTACCCGCGAGTACCCGCGGATACCCGGGTACCCGCCCAGCACTAGCGAGCGCTTTTCTACAAAATAGATCCTTTTGCTTTCAATTTCAAAATAAAAAGGTGACACTGTTTTATGGTGCAATTGCACCGAAAGGCGGCATGTATAGGGCTTTGCTGCATTTTATACGCAATGAACTCTCGTCGATTTGAGGTACAGTAAAGACCGTTAAATCGAAATTCTTGGATTGTTTACTTCGATTCGGACATGTTTTGGGTTAAGCGTCTTGCCTAAACAGTAATTTTTAAAAAATAACGTTGTTCAGACATCATTGCTGACAATTCAATTTTACTGAGTTGGCTTTCAATGTCTTGGGGAAAAAAAGAAGTCACTTTTTTGTGATAGACTAGCGCGGTGAGAGGAATTGGCGTTTTACGTAAGCGGAATATATATATATATATATATATATATATATATATATATATATATATATATATATATATATATATATATATATATATATATATATCCTTTCTTTAAAAAATATAGCATTGTGGAGAACACTGTGCTTATTTGAGTCAATAAAAAAATTGATACGGCGCACAACTCTACTGAAAGATTTGAAAATTAGAAATGTATTTTTTACAGATAGATAAACAGATAACTTGATTTCCTTTTATAATTTAAAGTCAGTTTGAAAGTTCGTTGAGTCAAACAGATATAATAATATATGTACCAACGACGACACTTGACTCCTAAAATCAACTAATTTTGACACTGTAAAAAGTTGTCAATTTGCGTCATCTATTTATGACATCAAGTATTATCATTACTTCCGTTGTGTTGTTGATTTAGCGGTGATCAGTGTTTGTTCTAATTGCGTGTATGTTTGTGCGTGTGTGTGTTTGTGTTTGTGTGTGTGTGTTGTGTGTGGTGTATACATGTGTTTGTGGGTGTTGGCATTTTTCAGCAAATCGTGGCATTCATAGTGATATTATTCACTTGATCACATGAAGGTATTTCAGTCGCCATTTTGATTCTTTTTTTACTATTAGGGTTAGCTCGAGATCGAGGATATTTCTTTTTCTATTAAGGTTAGTCATAAGTCTTAGTAAAGGTGCTAGGATGTTTGTTTTTCCATAAGTTAAGTAAAGGGGAGACATTCCGAAAGCTCCTACATCCCCAGTATTCTTTAAATTTGTATTTTCACCGTTGATATTTTGTCAGGCATTTATTTATTCAATTTGTCATTATATCTAGAAGTACTTTAAAAACTCTAGAACAAACCTTGATAGATTTGTGAAAGTTTAAAATTTCTTAAATTGACCATTGTTTTCATTTTCAGCCGCCATTTTGATTTGTTAAATATTGAAAGGTAGTGCAAAGCAGTCCGAGAGTTGTTTTTTTTTTCTATTAGGGTTAGCTCGAGAGGTTAGTCATAAGTCTTATTAAAGGTGCTAGGAAGTTTGTTTTTCCATAAGTTAAGTAAAGGGGAGACATTCCGAAAGCTCCTACATCCCCAGTATTCTTTAAATTTGTATTTTCACCTTTGATCTTTTGTCAGGCGTTTATTTATTCAATTTGTCATGATTTTTTCTATTAGGGTTAGCTCGAGATCGGATGATTTTTTTTCCTATTAGGCTTAGTCATAAGTATTATTAAAGTGCTAGGGTGTTTGTTTTTCCTATTCGGGTTAATTAAAGGTACTAGGTTTAATTTTTTCTTGGGGTTAGTTGAGGGAATATATTATTAAATATATTATTGGGCCACACAGAAAAATCAACCGAAGATATACCAAATTACACAGACAACGTTGTTTACCAATCTGCCCTCATTAAATGATGGTGAGTACAGTATCGAAGAAAATAGATATATATAAAGAGAGAGAGAGAGAGAGAGAGAGAGAGAGAGAGAGAGAGAGAGAGAGAGAGAGAGAGAGAGAGAGAGAGAGAGAGAGAGAGAGAGAGAGAGAGAGAGAGAAGAGAGAGAGAGAGAGAGAGAAGAAAGAAGAGAGAAGAGAGAGAGAGAGAGAGAGAGAGAGAGAGAGAGAGAGAGAGAGAGAGAGAGAGAGGGGTGTCACCTACGGTGTGCCAGAAAGGCTAAAGCCACATGCTAAATAATAGCAAATTAGATATATTTTTTTTAAATTAAAAAATCAGGTACACGCCTTTTTCGGCCACGCCAATGAATATTATTATTAATGTATCCATAGCGATACCGGAGATATACACACAGAGATAGTTCATAGACTCTCACTTTACAAAGCGCAGCGTGAAAAAAAATGCGAACATAATAATGATAAATATAATCTTCAGAAAACTCATCATATTTCCCCTAAACCGTGGAGATAATACATTTTTCATGCCTCTATTAACAAAATACAACAAGAAATATCAATTTTTAAAAATAAACAAGCGAGAGAGAAATTAATTAGAAGACGGAAGACTGAGTGAGAATGATTTCGAAGAAAGTAAAAAGAAAAGGATAAAAGTGAAAGGGAGAGTTTGGACAACCTGGAATCGTTTATAAATTTTTTTCAATATACTTAAATATCTGTCTGTGTTGTCATTTGAGCGACGAATGGCTATCATATTTAGTTGTAATTTCGCCATCTTCCGAATAACTCGTCAAGGCTGTTCTTTGAGGCCAATATCTTTCCATCAAAGCTTATGATGGAGACGAAATGTGACGAATAATGATACGTACTGGAGTGTTTTGCAATTATAGGAATGGGATTTAGAAAGGTGAAGAAATTTCTTTTGTAAAAAATTCTAATTCCGCGTCTAATCAAATTTTCCCGAATGTGTGTTTGGAGTACAGCCTCATAAATAGCAATGGTCTGAACCAGTTTTGAGCTAGGATTCACTTTCAATGAGACTCTTCTTTGACATCTATCATAAGTCTTGATATTGATAAATTACAAAAAGCGTTGCTCCACTTTAGATTGCTCTTCCAACATTTTAATTCAATCAATACATATAACATTTACGGATTTTGTGAATAAAATAACCCGAGACATAGGAGACGACATTTTCAAGATGGATTATTCCTCCAGTCTGGTTGACTTCACTAGACAAATAAGCTGTGGGGACTCATAATTTCTTGTTTTTGTCATTTCAAAAATATCTAACCTAATATGTCAAACTGTACAATTCTTAACGCATGCAGAGCAGTTGACATGATTTGCATTGTCCTTAAAAATACTTTCGTGTCTCAAACAACACAAGTCGGGTTAGAAGAAAGAAAAGAAGACATTGATATGATTTATGTCTATAATATATTGCATAACAGGAAAGAGAAAGGATGTTTGACAGGCCCCCTAAGTTGTCAGAGAGGTGCGTTAAGTGTCACCAAACTTTACTTTTGTCTTAGAGGTGGTTGGTTTAAGAATAAGTTTGACTGTTATCTAATTGGGATGCCTAGTCCAGGCATAAGGGTATGGGGGCAGTCCTTTATAAATTTATTTTTTTTAAATAAAAAAATTGAGCTTTTATATAGCGCAATATCCACTAAATGTGCTCAAAGCGCTTTACAAGGGGTCCCTGGTCAACAGCAACATTTAACATGTAGGACGGGACTGTTAGGCGATATTACAATTTTTCGGACAAATAATAATAATAATAAATGGCATTTATATAGCGCTTTACCCCGTTGTCACAGGCTCTAAGTGCTTTAAAGTTATATAAAACAAAACATATTACAGTGAGACAAGTGTGAAGGAACAACAAAATATGAAAATAATATTGCAACATTATGACGTAAAAAGATAAAACTTTAAGCGAGATTTGAACGTTGTCAACGAATCCGAGCATCTCACGTCTGATGGGAGAGAGTTCCAAAAATGGGGGGCCAAAAATTGAAAAGACTGTTCACCTATTTTACGCAATGGCTTAGGTTTGACAAGGATTGATTGGTCATTGCTTGACCTCAAGTTTCTATTGGGGACATATATGTTTAGAAGGTCTTTAATATAGGAGGGACTGGTCGTGCTCAGGGATTTGTGGACAACAGTACAAATCTTATAGGCAACTCTTTTTTTCCACAGGAAGCCAATGTACCTCACGGAGAAGAAGAGTTGCTGACGGGTATTTTTTGTTATTGCGTACAATGAGCCTGGCTGCGTTATTTTGAGCAACCTGAAGTTTGCTAATTTTGTCTTTAGCTAAATTCGCCCAAAGGGAGTTACAATAGTCCAATTTAGATAAAACCAGGGAATTAATTAAAAGTTCTGCTATATGCTTCAGTATTAAATTACGAATTTTGCTTATTTTTTTCATTTCTATGTACATAGATTGTATGGTGTTATTCACGTGGCTTGTCATGGAAAGATCTTTATCAATGATGACGCCAAGGTTTTTTGCTTTATTTGAAAATTCTATTGTACTATTTCCGAGAGTAATAGGTGATTTATTTGCCTGTTTAAGGATCCTCGGCCTTCCACACATTAAAATCTCAGTTTTACTATCATTTAATTTTCTTATTGTGGTACATCCAAGATTTAATCTCATTAAAACAGCTCGTAATTCGTTGTATTAAGAACTGTAAATTACTAAGGGGTGCTGAATCATATATTTGCGTATCATCTGCATAAAAATGATAACTCAGATTGAATCTGGATATCACACTAGAAAGGGGCTGCATATATACAGTAAAAAGGACAGGGCCAAGAACAGAGCCTTGTGGCACTCCAAAATTTAGTCAAACTTGTTCTGACTGAACACCATTCACCACGACAGTCTGCCATCGATCCTGTAAATATGATGTAAACCATTTAAGGGCAATTCCTTTTATGCCGAACGTATTTTCTAGTCTTCTTAACAAAATGTCATGGTCAATGGTGTCAAAGGCAGCTGAAAGATCTAAAAGGCATAATACATTGATATTGTTAGCATCAGCATTACATAACAAGTCATTAAAGATTTTAAGAAGCGCCGTTTCAGTACTGTGTTGATGTTTGTGGGCTGACTGAAAGGGTTGTTCCAAACTGTTGTTCTTAAGATGAGATGTTAATTGTGTAAGAACTACCTTCTCCAAAAGTTTTGACAAAAAAGGTAAATTTGATACAGGACGATAATTGTTTAATATATTGTGGTCGAATGATGGTTTCTTCATAAGTGGTTTGACGAGGGCACTTTTAAAGCACGATGGAACTTCGCCAGTCAGTATGGATGTATTTATGATTGATGTAATGGATGGTAATAATGTATCGATGGAGCTGGCCAAAAGCTGTGCTGGTAGGGGCTCAAGGTCGCAGGATTTAATGGGGGCTTTTTTTTATCAACTCGTTTATGAAACTAGGTGAAACTGGTTGGAACTTGTCTAAAGGGATACCACAGAATGTATTTGTATCTATAAATGGTTCATGTCGATCTAGTTCTGAACGAATGTTATGGATTTTGTCTTTAAAAAAGTTGACAAATGTGTTTGGCAAGTCTCTTTGATTGGTTGTAGATGGTAATGAAGTGCATCTTTCACGTCCAAGTAGATCATTGCAGATGTTAAATAATTGTTTGCAAGATTTAGAAGTTTCGAATTTTGAAAGAAAATACGTGGTCTTTGCCTTTTTTATTGTTGTCTTCCAGGCACGAAATGTGTTCTTGAATAATTCACGATGAATCGTAAGGCCTGATGTTTTCAGCAGTCTTTCTGCTCTCCGACACTTCGTTTTTGCTTCTTTAATGTCCGACGTATACCACGGAGCATACTTGCGGTTGGTGACGGTCCTTGTTTGGAATGGCGCATGTTTGTCAAGCGTTTCGATGAGACAACTATTCCACTGGTCGGGAGAAATCATTGAATTTTTAGTAAGTTTTGTTTCTAAATCGCCTCTGAAATTGTCCAAATTAATGCCTTTAATGTTTCTGGTTGATGTGGTGGTGGTTTCTT
>NC_088366.1:37648341-37668341 GCF_034508935.2 Berghia stephanieae
AATTACGTTTTTAATTGTCATATCACATTAGGCTTCGATTTTAATCCAACAAGACGTAAAAATAAATAATATGAAATTGAATGTAAGCTTCAATTTTATTACAAGAACAGATCAAATGAACGTTTCGGGTTTCCCCTTTATCAACAAAACAGGATGAATGAAACACTGCAGACGAATGAGATGTGATAGTAGCGTTGTTACGATGAATAAACAAAACATACCAATGGCAGGAAATAGTATGCTCCTTTGTAAGGAAGCACAAATATAATAAAATAGAATAATAGATATTTCTCAAAGGTGCGCAATTAATTAAGTGAAAAGGGGGGAGGCGGAAAGGAACTGTGTATTGCAGTTTAGAAAGTGAAATATAAAAACGTGTAGACTGTTGTTGGAAAATAAATATAAAGGAATTGGAAATAAATTCAAAAATTAAAGGATGTCAGTTTAAGTATAATCATTAGTGGCAGTAGCAACAGCAGAAGGTACATTAGTAGTAGTAGTAGTAGTAGTAGTAGTAGTAGTAGTAGTAGTAGTAGTAGTAGTAGTAGTAGTAGTAGTAGTAGTAGCAGTAGCAGTAGTCATAGTAGTAATGATACTGATTTGTAATGAAAGGAAAAGACGGTGAATGGCCGGGGGGGGGGGGGGGGGGGGGGGGGGGCAAGAGACAAAGGAAGTATAATATTTAAATGAGGTCCGGTCTCGAGTTCATGCCGTGTAGTGAATGGGTGTTCAGTTTTAGTATCAGTTCTGCCTCCCTGTATTTTCTATGTTTATTGATGTGACAGCACTGAAGGACGGCACATTGGATGTCGTGCAATCCTCAATGACTGGACCCATTGAAGTGGTGGGCGACAGGTTTGTCCTCGTCGTTTACAAAAGACCGCAGATGTTGTCCAAACCTGTCGCTTAGTCTCTTGCCAGTTTCTCCCACGTATGTCTTGTGGCAACGTTTGCAGATTATAGCGTAAATTAGGCTACGATCCGTGCAGGTGAATGAGTGTCGGATGTACCACACTTTATCCGGGAATTTGATGGAATTTTCCACGAATAAGTGTGGGCATGTCCTGCATCTGCAACGTCCACAAGGCTCCGTCTTACGTTAATTACCGGTTTGTTGAATATATCGCTCGTTTCTATATGTTCCTGAAGAATCTGACGGTAGTTAGTTTTAATTTTTTTTTTGATGACTTCCTTGTTGTGTGGAAGATTAGAAATGACTAGGATAGATCTGTCTGTTTTGCTGTCACTGTTGTCAACTAGTTTCATGGTAGCTTCCCCAGAGATGTTATGGATTTTGTCAACCGGTTTTAATATGAATTCAGGATATTGGCGGTTGCGGAAAAAGTCAACCATTTTATCCTTCTCTACCGTGTAGTCCTCATCATCCTGACAGATTCGTATTAGTCTGAGTAGATGTGATAATGGTTTTTAATCCTTGCATTTGGTGGGATGTGAGGACGGGTAGAGAAGGTAGCTGTGACTGTCTGTTTCCTTGTAGTGGATAGACGTCTTGAGTCCACTTTGGGTGAGGGAAACTGCGACGTGAGGCTACGTGAGTGGTGGATATCTGATGAGTGTATTTTATTGCTGGATGGAAGTTGTTGAGGGCAGTGATGAGTTTGTTGAGTTGCATTTTAGTCATGTTGGTAACGCCGATGCAATCGTCGATATATCTTTTATAAAAAGCTGGTTGGTGGCCGTCGTATTGGGAGAAAAACTTAAACTCGAGGTGGCCCAACCAATGTTTTGTTTATTCATCGTAACAACGCCACTACCACATCTCATTCATCTGTAGTGTTTCATTCATCCTGTTTTGTTGATAAAGGGGAAACACGAAACGTTCATTTGATTTGTTCTTGTAATAAAATTGAAGCTTACATTCAATTTCATATTATTTATTTCTTCGAGTTTCGAGCAGAAACATTTACATCATCCAACAAGAAGTGACATCTCATTAAGGCTCAAGTTACGTATATTGCAGAATCCTTCTGTACTTTTTCTATGCTTTCGATTCGATTTTTTGTGATACTAAGCTACTTGAAGCTGTGGACTATAATGAATAAAACAGCTTTTAAAAAAATAACGAAATACCAAACACGGGACGTTTCGTTCTCAAAACCCTTCTTCAGCCAACAACAAATAACAATAAAATCATAAATGCATTACTAAAAAACCAGATCGACGACTAAATATTTCGTAGGTCCTCTCTCTGTTGAAGAAAAATCTTGGAATGTCAAAATAGACAACTGACTCTGTACACGGATGGACTGTAAAGATCTACATCTGGGGCCGTTTTCATGAACGCGGACTAGCACTTAGTCTGACTATCTCTGACTTTAGTCAAGGACTTGAAAAAATCGGATTTCATGTGAGCTGACTAAGCAAGTCCCAGACTAAAATCACGGCACTTTCGGAATAAGTTTGGCCAAGTTTTAGTAATTTGCTGAGGCAGGACTTCACAAGCTTAGACTGAGTCTAGTAACCAGGAAACGTCACAGCGTCAAAAAGATAGCAATTATTTTTAGACGAGAGAGCGTCGACTCGGAAGGAAAATACGTCGGTTACGAATGAAAGAGGCAAACAGTGTCCTGTTGCATTTGACATTGGCTTTAAAAAACAATAAGATAAGTGCAGATCGCCGAAATTACACATTTTTGTGAGTAAAAACATTGATAAAATCCTGAAACTAATCGGCGAGTGAGTTGCGAGTGACTGGAGACTCGAAATCGAAGATTTGCGTTAAAGAACAACCCCCAATGATGATTAGAAAGTATAGTGGAGACAAAAGTTATTCTGCTGGCATTGTATCTGACTGAAATAACATGATTCATCAGAACACATTCTCTCTTTTGTTTGTTTGAGTGGGTTTTGTTTGTTTGTTTGTTTTTTTTTTTGTTTATTTGTTGTTTTTTTTTTGTTTTTTTTTTTGGTTTAATTTGTTGGATTTCATTGAAACTTTCATGGGCCTAAATGTAGAATACACAGTCGACCATCATGGACATCATTGTAGTCTAGCAGTCGAATGTTAATATCATGTGTTTTGATTCATCTTGACAAAAGAGAGTTAAAACATAAAAAGAACGAAATATTATCTATACCGGATGTGTTGCTAATTCCTCATTGGAAATCTTTTGCGTTGAAAGGCGGGTATCTTACTTGCCGTCGTATACTAGAGAGCGTGATGTTACCCGCACAAAATAGCCGAATTAGTCACCGTCCTTACAACGCCCATTTCTAGGCAAGAGACTAGCTAGTCCGAGACTAGAAAGCGTTCATGAAATCCGATTTTTAGTCACTTGCTTCGCTTAGGCTTAAGACTAGCTAGTCATTTACTATACTAGAAAATAACGAAACTCGTCCTCCTTCGTGAAAATGGGCCCTAGTGTACGATCCTACAGCCAAGGGCACCTAAAGGGGTACCCGCCATAAGAAGGAATATTATCCCGTTGCCGGTTAAGCGACGTTGAGGTCTTCGACGCTGTTAGTGTTAGGTACTTTAATTGAATCTATTCCACAGACGGATGAAGTTTGGGAAAAAAAAGAGTATTAGACGACTATCGAATTTCCATTGCGGGATATTGAACATTTGGAAGCTGGATTGTCTAGTTCTTGTATTTTCATTTATTGTTAGTGTTATTTGGCTTCTGGGTATTTTGATTAAGAATCTATTCCCTAGAAAAAAGTTTGAGTTAAAAGCTTTTTCTATGTTCAGCCATGGGGAGCGAACCCAGCTTTTTTTCATTTTGGCTTCTGTGCTGCATTTTGAGAAAGAATAATTGTTTTTCCCCCCGTATATTAGAGCTTCCTTCCGTACTTTTTCTATCTATGCTTTCTATTCGATTTTCTGATGCGGGTCCTAAACTGAGCTGCCATAGTAAAGAAGACAAATTTGGCATTTGCCTTTCTGCATACAGCTTTGATTTGATTTTCCATTGAAATTTGCAGTCAATTATTATTCCAAAGTTCTTCGTGTGGTTGGTATATATAGGCAGTTCGAAAAAAATACTGAAGTAAGTGCCGCTATTTCAATACGAAGAAAAAATCAGAAACAGTCGAAAATTTGCAAACTAACAAGAACAATACTACGTTAATACTTGCTAATTTTGATTTAAAATCTATGATTGGTTAAGAAACTATGCCGGTTATACCAAAATCGTCTAAAAGTTACGATATTGAAAGTTTCCGAACTTGCGTCTTGTTTTAAGCAGTGTTGCGTGACTAGCGTAGAAATTTAACCCGCCTCGTTGAAAACCAAATGGCCAATTGGGATAGTTTCTGGAATAAGTTTTCCTTTTAACAATAGAGACTTTCAGCAAATCATAATTTTGGACTTAGACTAAGGCTTATACCTTAATTTATCACGTGATCGCTTATTATAGAAAGGGAATTCCTTAGTGACGAGTGCAAAAGTTTGTCACTTAATTGTCGAAATTTTTGTGTCCGATTCGCACCCTATTTATGATGCAGTTGGCTTAAAAAAGGTTAGTACCATTTAGAATTATTGATTTATGTCGATTTCTTTTCATCACAGACCTATGTATGTAATGCATTATGTATGAATTTCTTTGGGGTCCCATAACAACCTCCAATTGTCCAATGTCAGTCAAGTACACGATGACTTCGGCCTCCGGTGTCTGTTCGCACAGAGATGCGTCCCTCAAGAAAGCAATGAACCAATTTTCTCAGCTAACGCTTGCATTAGATTATTTTCCCTGTGTTATTTATAAAAGAGGATATGTTTTTGTCAATAAATATATTTAATATTGAGGGAAAGTTGTTTTTGAAACTTTATACGGGCCGTACGCTGAGCTAACTATTTAGAAAAACATGACCCAGATTTTTTTCATAATTAGATGCAAATGACCCGAACTTTGCTTAAATTCACCCTTAGGCTTGTCATGCGCATTCAATTTGTTTACACATTGCTTAGCAGCAGACTCAAGTTGTCTATGTCCAGGGAAACTCAGATTGTTATCCCTCTGCTCGTTTTTGGGCTGTCGGCCAGCGCAATATTTTTGAGTATCAAAGCAATGCAATGAGAATGAGGTGTGAAAAGTTTTTGATCTCATTCACGTTGGGAAACAAAATAAATAAATAAAATCTCCACCGAAGTGGGTGGATTTAGGAATCGCTCAGGGTAGACTACTTGATTTAAACTTATTTTACGATGTTAACTATTAATCATCCATGTAGCATCAAAGTGCTAAAAGAGAAAGATTGAAGCTTTTTTATACCCGACACGACGTCACAAACACACACACAGGCAGAAACAACACACCACAGGAACTCACAATGCTTCACGGACATAAAACAGTTCACAACGATTCACGGACATAAAATAGTTCACAACACCACAGCTGGGAAAAACAGCAATCCAGAACACACAACAAATTATAATACGTTCCCTTCAGAGGAGAGCCAATTCGAGTTTCTCTATCTATTTCTTCCCTCTTATATACAACAACTACTACTGTGCGGATATGTGGTCTTGTCGTATGACATAGTTGAGTCCTTGGAAAAGGCTCTTTATCTCACCGTACTCAGGTGTAAAATGAGTAACTGGCCGTTAACAGCGTTGTCTCTGTCCGATAAAATTATAATATCGCCTAACATGCGTCATGTCCCATCCTACATGTTAAGTGTTGCTGTTGGCCAGTGACCCCTTGTAAAGCGCTTTAGCACGTTTAGTGGATATTGCGCTATACAAAAGCTCAATTTTATTTTACTACCAATGCTATCACCACTAGCATATTATAGCCACTGCTACTACCACTAATGGGTTGTTTGTTTCAGCGGCACAGTGTCTCGTCTTGTCACAAAGGTCAAGCAATGCTAAGTGTGATCAGTGGTTGGATAGGTGACAGTGCTATTGAAGAATATTGCTCCCGACGTTACACACATTACCCCCTCAATTCACTGTGAATGGGTACCGACTTCAGGCAGTGACAAATTTTGTAAGAATTTTAGTGCTTAATAAGGAAGTCAAACACTCGATTGGTACTGTATGAAAAGGGTATATGGTTCCAAACAGCCTATTGGAGTTACCACCATCTGCATCTGAGAGCCATTATATATATATATATATATATATATATATATATATATATTATATATATATATATATATATATTTTATATATATATATATATTATATATATATATATATTATATTATATATTATATATATATATATATATATATATATATATATATATATATATATATATATATTATATATATATTATATTTATATATATATATATATATATATATATATATATATATATATATATATATATATATATATATATATATATATATATATATGACTTGTCAAATTAAAAAAAAGCATTATTAAAAAACTTATTGCAAGTTTCTACATATCACTTTTATTGTCATTTCATTTATAATGCACATGCTGATAATCACAAAATCTATAGATTAGATGTATCTCCACTACAGGCATGTTTGTATTCTCATCCTGTGAAGAGAAGGGGGGGAAAGGAAAATTGATACTTATCACTGAAACTGTATGGTCCCATTTTAAAAGTGTGATTAAATGCCTCCAGAAAAAGCTTTGGTCAATAAATCATCTTTTAAAAAAATAATAGAAACGTTTGTCTTTCTTTTATCAATTTGTTAAAAAATTTAATGAACCTAATTTCTCAGCTCTATAGCTGCATCAGATAATTTTCAAATGAAATAAAGGAAAATTATGCATTCAGAATCAATTAATTTGAAATTTTATACCAACTTATCATGCAAGTTGAAATCAAGATAATTTGCAATTAACTTGATTTATATTGCCAGAAACATGTTGCAAACTATCAAACTGATATAATCTGAAGGAATTATATGTATCTACAATTATACCTATTTTTCTTGAGATATATACCTTGAATATCCAGTACATAAACGTTGAGCCTAACAGTCTCAATTCATGTTAAAAGCTGCCAGTTGCTCTTCTTCTCATTTCCCTCCTTCAGTCTGCTTCATGTGCAGTCTCCATGACATATGTTAGATTTGGTTTCTGTAATTAATTTTTAAAAATCAAAAAGTTGTTTTTACTATATAAAGTAATGTTTCATATATTAAGAATAAAAAAAAACAAAAAAAAAAAACATATAACATTTAGTGAAATATGTACAACAAATGGTAGATTATATTATATTTTCAATAGCAACTGCGACATTACATAGTCAAAAGACCAATCTATCAAATTATAGGTACTGATATTACAAATCATCTACAATTAGAGTTTTATCAGCACTCTTATCCTGCCTATTGATAAATGTGAACAAGAAAGAAAAGAATAAAATATATTTAATATAGAAAATGTTGGCAAGTTAAAGGGTATATACTGTAACAAAATATATTATTGCAAAATTTCTTCATATTCAAAACCAAAAAAGTAATTTTTTGGCATATTTTCTTCACTTCCCTATGTAAAAGTAGATGATAAGCACACTGTACTGTAAATATGAATCTCTTGTATAAAGAGACAGGAGCCAATACCAATGACATGGAGTGATAGTTGTCTAAATTTAGATCATCTAAGGATCTTCATAATAAGGCGTTTAACGTACTAGCATTAGAAAAAAAAGTTAAATAGAATCTTTAAAAATAACGGCAAGATTTTAAAATTTGAAAACGCTTGAAAGCAAAATAAGGTTCTGTTCTCTCTGCTTAATCGCCACCCTCAAGATTCTAGACTATGGATCAATAGGTTAGGTTAATACAGCTGAGAGATTGTATAAATACTATAGAATATTTTTTTTTAATATTGAGAAATTCTATAAGATACAGTAAAGTTGAAAGCTATTTTGATAATCTTGAGGGTAAGGTTCAATGATAATAGGAACAAATACAATAATAATAATAATAATAATAATAATAATAATAATAATAATAATAATAATAATAATAATAATAATACATTTTCGTGAATATGGATTGGTTAATTGCCAGAATGTGGGCAGGGCAATACTTCCAGGACTGCACACCAATATCTCAAGCAATGCAGAGGCTCATGATTGTTATGTTATTTAAATTTGAAAAAAAAGTTTTTGATTCAGTTGGAATAATTATGGCAGTCCACAGCGTTTTCTCTTGATTAGAAACATAGAAACCAATATCATCTCACAATCAGTCATTGAATGATATTCATAAAGAGCTAACAATGAACAAGAGCTATAATTACCACATTTCATTATTATTTCCAATGGATTTATTTAACTGCTGGTATTGAATGAAAATTTGAAATTAATATAGCAATGTTTGAATAGATAGATGGGTCTAATCTATGTACATGTGAAACTTATTCAGAGAGTAGAAAGCACTTGTTAAAGTTTGTTGCTTCGTGTTACAGAAACAGGAATAACTCTAGTTCCATGAGCCTTATGACTCTAAAGGACCACACATTTCAATGTAAGGTGAAATACCATTTAGTGTTTTAATAATATAAACATGACCTATGTCTTAAATTTTTTGCTTATATTCAATAAAAACATTAGAAAACACAATGAACATAGACCTCAGATACCACAAGGTTGTAAAACCGTTGTGTCAGGTCTCATTTTATCAGAGATTTAATTGAAGACATGTTTTCTTTTATTAACTTTTTGGTCACAGTAGCCAATTCGAATAAACTGAAAAATCAATGCCTCTTGATTTCACTTAAAAGTCAAATAAAATATCTGATCTAAATTTATTTTTTTAACCCCATCAATTGAGAGAGCTTTCTTATCATTCCGTAGGCAAAATCTAAATAAGACATATTTCACATAATATAGTATTTCATATGTATGACAAAATCCTACAAGCTTCTTGTTATTAAGACTCTTGATTACTGGCGGTGATGAAAGAAATGGGCTAAAAATAAATCAAAAGTAGGTAATCTAAAGTAATCAGAGAGGTTTATTTTTAATATCAACCCAATGTAAATTCGTAATAAGCTGCAGTATCAGGCCCCTCTATCCTTACCCCCAAAAATTGATTGAACTGATAGGGATGTGTATAAAACTTTAACAAAAACCCACAACCCCCTCCCCCCCCCCCCCCCCCCCCCCTCTCCTCAAAACACACAAACATTCATACTTTTTTGGTATATTCATTTTTCTAGAACCAGGGAAGAGTCGTTGCCGAACGATACCCCCCTCCCCCCCCCTCCAATACACACACCTATTTAGTCTTAATTTTTAAAACCACTCATTAAATTTACACACTATTTTTAAAAAATATAGCACAGTGAGGGGCCCAGGATAGAAATCAAATTTGACCCTCCTCCCTGCATCTTACAATAAAAAGCCTTTTATCTTTCTCACACTTGTCAAATAAGGCGAAACAGCTTAGAAGATGCTAAGTGTCATATTTTGACACCTCTCAAATATCAAAGATGCGACAAGGGGTTGAGTAGGAGAATTTGGTTGTTTTTTTTAATCTCCCTCCCCTCCCCCCTTTCCCCCCTTCCACCTGCCCCTCTCATTCTTTCATCCTTCACCCCACTCTGCCATTCCTTCCCCACACTCTAAGCAAAAAACAAAACAAAACAAAAACAACAATAAAGTATTTTGTGGCAAAGCGGCTACCACCTTAACTCCTGCAAATAACGTAAGATTTGTTACTTTTCCAGCAATGAGCAGGTATCGACATGTACATATATGCAGGTCTGAGATACGAATGCTATTATAGGCCTAGTTTAATATTTTTGTTATGGGCAAAATTTTGTGTCATTAAAAAAAAGCCATAACAACAATGAGCCAAGAGTGAATTGGATTATCAGACCTGCAAATAAGTGCACATCGGCAGGTATCTAGAGACCTAAAGGTTGTTCCGAACTCGGAACATATTGCAAGGACAAGGCGAGAATAATACGACTAGGCTAGACTTTTGCCAGTTGAAAGTGGTGAAAGCCACGCATTATGACAGATGGGATTTCTTTTATTTTACTTATTGATTTTTTTTTAATTTTTAAATTTTGCTTCTGTGGACATTCCAACCTACTATGGGGGTTCTGCTTTTTTCTTTTCTTTCTTTTTTTTTTTTTTTTTTTTTTTTTTTTTTTTTTTTTTTTTTTTTTTGGGGGGGGGGGGGGGGGGGGGGGGTTAAATTATGATTGATACACCCGTTCTAGATTGTCACTGTTACCCACAACACGACAATTTAAAAATATTATCCACCTATTATTATGAAAAGTGTGTTTCTTCAAACAGTATCAGAATCAGTCACTGCTTGAACATGAAGCAGACATGAGCGAAGGAGACGTCAACTTTGTAAGTGAGAATCTCGGTGAGTGGAGCTGTCTACTAGTGACTGACAATGCGAAGTGAATCGTAGACTAGATGAAAAACATCTACAAAGCATTCTAGAATTATGCGAGTGAAACATCCAAAGTTAAAGACCGGAAAGTTGCTACGTGTTAACATTGAACTAAATATTTACCTTCTCTTAATTAAAGCAATCGATGCAGATTACAAACTAACACTGAAAATGAAACCGTACCTTTGAATTATTTGGTCTCCGGTTCATTGCTGCTAATTAGGAACGTTAGAAGCCGGACAACGTTGCGCCCAAAATAGATCTTCCGTCTTTGTTGTTTAAATTATAGATAATACACTTTCAGTTAAAACAAACGTGTGTAAATAAAATTTTAATGTAGTTAAATTCAACATATATGTCTAAATTATTCTGAAAATCAGGTTACAGATAGTTCTTGTTTTCACACAAGCACATTAATTTTTGAATAATTAACTTTACACTGGTCTAAAAATAGATTGACAGTTATTTTTGATAAATTTCACGATTTGTTTAATAAAATAATATCTAGACATTATTTGATGCACGATCGAGTATTTATGAGTATGTGTTTATTTTGCCACTCGACAGCCACATTTTAATGGATATTTTTTTCTATAATTTGCTACGGAAGGTGGGCGGTCAACGGCAGGAGCACGTGTTTTACCACATACGGCCAGACTATTGTTTTGAATGCGTGACCTAAATTTTGCACACGTCACATGGTGTTTTCCAATTTTAAATAGGACAGCGACCATGTGATAGATAGGTCTAAGTCTAGGTCTACTAAGTCCAAAATGATTTGCTGAAACACTCTAATGTTACATAATTCTCAATACGACAATGGTCAAAAAAATATTCCTCAATAAATTATTATGAAATTTTGTGTAAATAAAGTTCAATAAATTAATTAGTCTGATTATGGTGAAATTTCTGACTTGCATAAATTATGATCCGGCTGTTACAAGGCTTTAAACTTTTCAATTTTTTTTCTCGCACCCGATATATATATATATATATATATATATATATTATATATATATATTATATATATATATATATATATATATATATATATCAAGGAATTTACCCAATGGAAACCGTACGGTGCTCTTATTGGCTAACCAACCAGCGGCCTCGACGAGAAAAATATCCGCGATTGAGACATTGGCTGGGAATCGCGTTACTATAGTAAACAAGCGCTGATCGGCCGTTCATGAAATCTAAGAAAATAACTTCCTGATCGCTCGTTTAACTCAAAATTATTCAAAACGATGTCTCTAAAATGATATAAATGTGACTTCTTAAGGTTTTCTTCACGGTCAAAACCACACAACATTCTATTAATGATTACGTCCTAGGCAAAAAGGAATAGTGACAGGTCGACCGAGAGTTGAACTCGTCAGACGACAAACATCAATGCGAAGTGTAGAGTCAAGCTCTTGTTTGTCTTGTCCTGTTCTATATTATAGAGAAAAGGATAAATAGTATAGCCTCGTTGTGAGTGGTTGCGTGTCAGAGTCATGTTTTTAAATTGTTTCTGTTGTTTATGTTTGTAGTGATGATGTGGTGGTGGTTGTAGTTGTAGTAGTAATGGTAATGATATGGTGGTGGTGGTGGTTGTAGTAGTAGTGGTCGTGATTATGATGTGGTGGTGGTGGTTGTAGTAGTGGTGGTAATGATGCGGCTATGTGGTCTAGTAGTATGACACTCGCTTTCGGATCGGAAGGTCCTGGGTTCGAGCCTCGCGCGCGGCGCATAGTTGAGTCCTGGAAAAGGCTCTTTACTCACATTCTCTCACCGTACTCAGGTGTAAAATGAGTACCTGGCCGTTAACAGAGTTGTTCCTTATCCGAAAAATTGTAATATCGCCTAACAAGCGTCATGTCCCGTCCTACATGTTAAATGTTGACCACGGACCCCATGTAAAGCGCTTTGAGCACATTTAGTAGATATTGCACTATATAAAGCTCAATTTAAAAAAAAATAATTCAATGATGATGATATGGTGGTGGTGGTTGCAGTAGTAGTGGTAGTGATGATAATGTGGTGGTGGTTGTAGTTGTAGTAGTAGTGATAGTGGTGATGATGTGGTGGTGGTTGTAGTAGTAGTGGTAGTGATGATGATGTGGTGGTGGTGGTTGTAGTAGTAGTTGTAATGGTGATGATATGGTGGTGGTGGTGGTGGTGGCTGCAGTAGTAGTGGTAGTGATGACGATGTGGTTGTGGTGGTTGTAGTAGTGGTAATGGTATTGATATGGTGTTGGTGGTGGTGGTGGTGGTTGTAGTAGTAGTGGTCGTGATGCTGGTCAAAATTACTTCGCGATGGTGGTGTGCGAACGAATCGGCGGTCTCAAGAAGTGGGTGAGAGAGGGATCTAGAAATGACTTGGGTTTGAAACGAATATTTTTGTGTTCGTGGATAGCTCACACGGTAGAGCCACGCTCTCACCTGCCAGGCGGAGTTGTCGTACCAATAAGGTCGCAGGTTCAAACCCCACCACCGCCGCGAAAAATTTTTATTCTCTATTGTCTTCTGGCACTTTTCTACTCACTTCATATCTTGTTGTTACCAACATAAGTGCCTGCTCCACTCACTTTTCTGAATTAAAAATTCACCCCATACACCGGAGCATACTCAATGTCTCAATCGTTTCTATGTTATATGTTTGTGTTGAGAATATTGGCTATTAAGCTTAACTGCTGGTCAAAATTACTTCGCGATGGTGGTGTGCGAACGAATCGGCGGTCTCAAGAAGTGGGTGAGAGAGGGATCTAGAAATGACTTGGGTTTGAAACGAATATTTTTGTGTTCGTGGATAGCTCACACGGTAGAGCCACGCTCTCACCTGCCAGGCGGAGTTGTCGTACCAATAAGGTCGCAGGTTCAAACCCCACCACCGCCGCGAAAAAAAATTTTTATTCTCTATTGTCTTCTGGCACTTTTCTACTCACTTCATATCTTGTTGTTACCAACATAAGTGCCTGCTCCACTCACTTTTCTGAATTAAAAATTCACCCCATACACCGGAGCATACTCAATGTCTCAATCGTTTCTATGTTATATGTTTGTGTTGAGAATATTGGCTATTAAGCTTAACTGCTGGTCAAAATTACTTCGCGATGGTGGTGTGCGAACGAATCGGCGGTCTCAAGAAGTGGGTGAGAGAGGGATCTAGAAATGACTTGGGTTTGAAACGAATATTTTTGGGTTCGTGGATAGCTCACACGGTAGAGCCACGCTCTCACCTGCCAGGCGGAGTTGTCGTACCAATAAGGTCGCAGGTTCAAACCCCACCACCGCCGCGAAAAAATTTTTATTCTCTATTGTCTTCTGGCACTTTTCTACTCACTTCATATCTTGTTGTTACCAACATAAGTGCCTGCTCCACTCACTTTTCTGAATTAAAAATTCACCCCATACACCGGAGCATACTCAATGTCTCAATCGTTTCTATGTTATATGTTTGTGTTGAGAATATTGGCTATTAAGCTTAACTGCTGGTCAAAATTACTTCGCGATGGTGGTGTGCGAACGAATCGGCGGTCTCAAGAAGTGGGTGAGAGAGGGATCTAGAAATGACTTGGGTTTGAAACGAATATTTTTGTGTTCGTGGATAGCTCACACGGTAGAGCCACGCTCTCACCTGCCAGGCGGAGTTGTCGTACCAATAAGGTCGCAGGTTCAAACCCCACCACCGCCGCGAAAAAATTTTTATTCTCTATTGTCTTCTGGCACTTTTCTACTCACTTCATATCTTGTTGTTACCAACATAAGTGCCTGCTCCACTCACTTTTCTGAATTAAAAATTCACCCCATACACCGGAGCATACTCAATGTCTCAATCGTTTCTATGTTATATGTTTGTGTTGAGAATATTGGCTATTAAGCTTAACTGCTGGTCAAAATTACTTCGCGATGGTGGTGTGCGAACGAATCGGCGGTCTCAAGAAGTGGGTGAGAGAGGGATCTAGAAATGACTTGGGTTTGAAACGAATATTTTTGTGTTCGTGGATAGCTCACACGGTAGAGCCACGCTCTCACCTGCCAGGCGGAGTTGTCGTACCAATAAGGTCGCAGGTTCAAACCCCACCACCGCCGCGAAAAAATTTTTATTCTCTATTGTCTTCTGGCACTTTTCTACTCACTTCATATCTGGTCGTGATGACGATGTGGTTGTGGTGGTTGTAGTAGTAGTGGTAGTGATGATTATGTGCTGGTGGTGGTGCAGTAGTGGTAGTGATAATGATGTGGTGCTGGTGGTTGTGGTAGTAGTGATAGTGATATTGTGGTGGTGGTTGAAGTAGTTGAGGTAGTGATGATGATGTGGTGGTGGTTGTAGTAGTAGTGGTGGTGGTGGTTGTAGTAGTAGTAGTGGTAATGATGATGATATGGTGGTGGTGGTAGCGGTAGTAGTGGTAGTGATGACGATGTGGTTGTGGTGATTGTAGTAGTAGTGGTAGTGATGATGATGTGCTGGTGGTGGTGCAGTAGTGGTAGTGATAATGATGTGGTGCTGGTGGTTGTAGTAGTAGTGTTAGTGATGATATTGTGGTGGTGGTTGTAGTAGTAGTGACAGTGATGATGTGGTGGTTGGAAAACACATTATAGGTTATTATAATACATGATTACACACATTTTCTAACTTCATTTTTTGACAGCTTCATTGTGCCATAAATATAAGCAACAGTTCTGAACAATTCTATTGTGGATTTTGATATTGTTTGTTGATTTTCTTGTGTCGTTATGTTGACATAGAGACCGAATGAATGGTAACGCTTACATTCCCAGCCCATGATATAATGGCGCTGAATGCTTTCATTGGTGGACACTTTTTAGGCTTCGTACGTATTCTCATTCGTTTAATTCTATGATATATATATATATATATATATATATATATATATATATATATATATATATATATATATATATATATCATAGAATTAAACGAATGAGAATACGTACGAAGCCTAAAAAGTGTCCACCAATGAAAGCATTCAGCGCCATTTTGTTGTTGGCTGAGAATGTAGTAATTACCATTCATTCGGTATCTATGTCAACATAACGACACAAGAAAAACAACAAACAATATCAAAATCCACAATAAAATGTTTCAGAACTGTTGCGTATATTTATGGCACAACGAAGATGTCAAAAAATGAAGTTAGAGAATGTGTGTAATCATGTATTATAATAACCTGTAATGTGTTTTCCAACCACCACATCATCTACTACTACAACCACCACCACAATATCATCACTAACACTACTACTACAACCACCAGCCCCACATCATTATCACTACCACTACTACTACACCACCACCAGCACATCATCATCACTACCACTACTACAATCACCACAACCACATCGGCATCACTACCACTACTACTGCAACCACCACCACCATATCATCATCATTACCACTACTACCACAACCACCACCACCGCTACTACTACAACCACCACCACATCACTACCTCAACTACTACAACCACCACCACAATAGCATCACTACCACTACTACTACAACCACCACAACCACATCGTCATCACGACCACTACTACTACAACCACCACCATATCATTACCATTACCACTACTACTACAACCACCACTACCACCATATCATTACCATTACCACTACTACTACAACCACCACAACCACATCGTCATCACTACCACTACTACTGCAACCACCACTACCACTATATCATCACCATTACAACTACTACTACAACCACCACAACCACATCATCATCACTACCACTACAACTACAACCACCACCACATTATCATCACTACCACTACTACTACTGCAACCACCACCACCATATCATCATCACTATTACTAATCAATAATTGAAATTTTTTTTTTTTAAATTGAGCTTTATATAGTGCAATATCTACTAAATGTGCTCAAAGCGCTTTACAAGGGGTCCTGGTCAAAATTTAACATGTAGGACGGGACATGACGCCTGTTAGGCGATATTACAATTTTTTGGACAAAGACAACACTGTTAACGGCCAGGTACTCATTTTACACCTGAGTACGGTGAGAGAATGTGAGTAAAGAGCCTTTTCCAAGGACTCAACTATGCGCCGAGCGCGAGGCTCGAACCCAGGACCTTCCGATCCGGAAGCGAGTGTCATACTACTAGACCACATAGCCGCATCATTACCACTACTACTACAAACACCACCACCACATCATCATCACGACCACTAATACTACAACCACCACCACATCATCATCACTACCACTACTACTACAACTACAATCATCACCACCACCACATCATCATCACTATTACTACTACAACTACAACCACCACCAACACCACATCACCTCACTAACACTCAGTACTACAATCACTACCATTAGGTTTTGGAGCTTTACTTCATTTGAAATAAGGAAACTTCGGAATTGTATTTGGCATTGTGTTTATATATCATAATATAATTCTAATCAGTTATCTATTTAGAACTAGATACTATACAATATGTATGCCAAATACCACCCCAATTCCCCTTTCTTGTGTGCGGGAATTCCTCTTTCGGCATTGAAATTGAGTGTGAGAGAGTCATCACTACACACATAAACAACAGAAACAATTTAAAAACAAGACTATGACACGCAACCAGTCACACACGAGGCTATACTATTTATCCTTTTCTCTATATAGAATAGGACAAGACAAACAATAGCTTGACTCTCGCTACACTTCGCATTGATGTTTGTCGTCTCACGAGTTCAACTCTCGGTCGACCTGTCAATATTCCTTTTTGCCTCGGACGTAATCATTAATAGAATGTTGTGTGGTTTTGACCGTGAAGAAAACCTTAAGAAGTCACATTTATATCATTTTAGAGAGATCGTTTTGAATAATTTTGAGTTAAACGAGCGAGCAGCAACTTGTTTTCATGAACGGCCGATCAGCGCTTGTTTACTATAGTAACGCGATTCCCAGCCAACATCAAAATGGCGGATATTTTTCTCATCGAGGCCGCTGTATGGTTAGCCAATAAGAGCACCGTACGGTTTCCATTGGGTAAATTCCTTGATATATATATATATATATATATATATATATATTATATATATATATATATATATATATATATATATATATATATATATAATTTCATTTTCTCGTCATTATCTGATTGTGACTTGAGGCGGGCTAAGGATCGAAACGTTGTATACTTCGTGTTGTCTGTCCCATTTCACTCCAGTCACCTTTAAATCCTTTATTTTTCACTCCATTATTTTGGCTTATTTAGAGCTTTTGAATGTGGAGCATAGAATTAAACGAATGAGAATACGTACGAAGCCTAAAAAGTGTCCACCAATGAAAGCATTCAGCGCCATTTTATTGTTGGCTGAGAATGTAGTCATTACCATTCATTCGGTCTCTATGTCAACATAACGACACAAGAAAAACAACAAACAATATCAAAATCCACAATAAAATGTTTCAGAACTGTTGCGTATATTTATGGCACAATGAAGCTGTCAAAAAATGAAGTTAGAGAATGTGTGTAATCATGTATTATAATAACCTGTAATGTGTTTTCCAACCACCACATCATCTACTACTACAACCACCACCACAAATCATCACTAACACTACTACTACAACCACCAGCCCCACATCATTATCACTACCACTACTACTACACCACCACCAGCACATCATCATCACTACCACTACTAATACAATCACCACAACCACATCGTCATCACTACCACTACTACTGCAACCACCACCACCATATCATCATCATTACCACTACTACCACAACCACCAACACCACTACTACTACAACCACTTCCACATCATCACTACCTCAACTACTACAACCACAACCACAATAGCATCACTACCACTACTACCACAACCACCAGCACCACATCATTATCACTACCACTACTGCACCACCACCAGCACATAATCATCACTACCACTACTACTACAACCACCACAACCACATCGTCATCACGACCACCACTACTACAACCACCACCATATCATTACCATTACCACTACTACTACAACCACCACTACCATCATATCATTACCATTACCACTACTACTACAACCACCACAACCACATCGTCATCACTACCACTACTACTGCAACCACCACTACCACCATATCATCACCATTACAACTACTACTACAACCACCACAACCACATCATCATCACTACCACTACTACTACAACCACCACCACATCATCATCACTATCACTACTACTACAACTACAACCACCACCACATTATCATCACTACCACTACTACTACTGCAACCACCACCACCATATCATCATCATTGAAATATTTTTTTTTAAATTGAGCTTTATATAGTGCAATATCTACTAAATGTGCTCAAAGCACTTTACAAGGGGTCCCTGGTCAACATTTAACATGTAGGACGGGACATGACGCCTGTTAGGCGATATTACAATTTTTCGGACAAAGACAACTCTGTTAACGGCCAGGTACTCATTTTACACCTGAGTACGGTGAGAGAATGTGAGTAAAGAGCCTTTTCCAAGGACTCAACTATGCGCTGAGCGCGAGGCTCGAACCCAGGACCTTCCGATCCGAAAGCGAGTGTCATACTACTAGACCACATAACCGCATCATTACCACTACTACTACAAACACCACCACCACATCATCATCACGACCACTACTACTACAACCACCACCACCACCATCATTACCATTACCACTACTACTACAACTACAACGACCACCACATCATCATCACTACCACTACTACTACAACTACAATCATCACCACCACCACATCATCATCACTATTACTACTACAACTACAACCACCACCAACACCACATCACCTCAATGACACCAGTACTATAATCACTACCATTAGGTTTTGGAGCTTTACTTCATTTGAAATAAGGAAACTTCGGAATTGTATTTGGCATTGTGTTTATATATCATAATATAATTCTAATCAGTTATCTATTTAGAACTAGATACTATACAATATGTATGCCAAATACCACCCCAATTCCCCTTTCTTGTGTGCGGGAATTCCTCTTTCGGCATTGAATTTGAAATTGAGTGTGAGAGAGTCATCACTACACACATAAACAACAGAAACAATTTAAAAACATGACTATGACACGCAACCACTCACACACGAGGCTATACTATTTATCCCTTTCTCTATATAGAACAGGACAAGACAAACAATAGCTTGACTCTCGCTACACTTCGCATTGATGTTTGTCGTCTCACGAGTTCAACTCTAGGTCGACCTGTCAATATTCCTTTTTGCCTCGAACGTAATCATTAATAGAATGTTGTGTGGTTTTGACCGTGAAGAAAACCTTAAGAAGTCACATTTATATCATTTTAGAGAGATCGTTTTGAATAATTTTGAGTTAAACGAGCGAGCAGCAACTTGTTTTCATGAACGGCCGATCAGCGCTTGTTTACTATAGTAACGCGATTCCCAGCCAACATCAAAATGGCGGATATTTTTCTCATCGAGACTGCTGTATGGTTAGCCAATAAGAGCACCGTACGGTTTCCATTGGGTAAATTCCTTGATATATATATATATATATATATATATATATATATATATATATATATATATATATATATATATATATATATATATATATAAATTTCATTTTCTCGTCATTATCTGATTGTGAC
>NC_088366.1:37673341-37695841 GCF_034508935.2 Berghia stephanieae
CTATTTTTCGAGTCTGTTTTGCTCATTTTTTGTTCAATGCCTTTTAGGCTATCTAATTGCTGTATATATAGACATAACAGGATTCGAACCAATGCTATGGGTGAGTTTTTAATATTCCAGCTGAATGCAACAGATGTGTCACATGGGCTGTCGCAATTGGCACAACGCGCTGCCAGAATTGGAACACTCGGTGTCCGAATTGGGACAAGTGACTCCTATAAATCAAGGCCAAACACACAAATAAACTATGAGAATATACGAGTCTGCTATTTAAAATATTCGCTTTATGGTGTTTACAAAACATACAACAGCTATTTTCACAATTACTCTCGGTGTGTAGCCATTGCTGAGAGAGCAAATTAGGGTGTCAGAATTGAGAGTTCGTGCGTTGCTAACCATTAACCAATCGGAATATTCCCTGTATTTAGCCATTGTGTACAGACTGCACCATTTCCTGTAGCACACAAACAAACATCCCTTACCCTTAATTACTATAATCTCCAGCACTAATTAAACTTGGAAAAAACCCAAAATAGCAGCAAGAGCTACAGAACAATATCCTACTCTGTATACTGTACAAAGTATATGAACGCATGATACTAGCCAGGATTTCCCAAAGACCAAGCAGGTTTCCACCGTGGAAGATCCTGCTGTGATAAACTCATGAACTTGACACAATAGTCCGAGGCAGATACGCTAATGATAGGCATAAATGTAAACTAATTGCTTTCTAAGGTTCCAATACATATTTGGATGCCCAAAATTTTACAAATTCGTTTCTTTTCATTAATGTTAGTTAACGACTGTCTTCTTTATTATGCTGAAGTTTTATACCTATCCATAAGATATATTTGGACTTACAGCGCAATTTCATCGACATTTTGACAAGTGAAAAGAGAGATTCGAGAATTTTGACAAGCGTTTTCTCAATTCAATGAAGTGCTATTGTCATTCCATATAATATAAGGTCAATACTAATAATAATAATAATAATAATAATAATAATAATTAATAATAATAATAATAATAATAATAATAATAATAATAATAATAATAATAATATAATATATACTTTATTCATCCAAAAAAATGGAAATTCGTTTACAGACGTGGCATGCTTAAAAATGTATAAACACAAAGTTGAGAATGCATGGCGACAATGTATACATATATATATGCAAATGTACAAACATGTAAAAATATACAAACAAGAACCAATAGCAACACCTTATATTAATTTATAAGGTGTTGCTATTGATTCTTGTTTGTATATTTTTACATGGCCTTTAGTCCGAACTTGTGAGTGTATATTTAAAAGATAGTATTTAATTTAAATCACAGTTGTGCGTTAAAAATTCGAACACCATGTGACAACAATGAATTAAGGTGACGTGTTGTCGCTATTAAATCTTTTTAATGTTAAGATATGGGGGGGGGGGGGGGGGGGGGGGGGGGGGTACGTAAGGGTTCCAGGGGGAATTATACAAAAAAGTTTACTAAAATCGAAAAACAGTATTTTAATCTATTTTTTATACCAAAAGGTCAAATATGCAATTTGTGTCAAAATATTTTCAAATCAATATATTTTACATGTATCCTAAACATGAAGTTTTCTTTTTTGTAGTAAACATTCAAATAAGAGTATAAGAGCATTTTTAAGTTATGGCACCTTTTAAACAATATTTTAACAAATGTAAGGAAGGATTTTTAGAATTTTGATTTGCAATTTATTGATTTACTTGAGCGGTTTTGGAATTCTATTATGATTCGACACTAATGGGCAATATAATAAATTATTAATATGTTTTAATGATTTTTTGTAAAAGTAAAGTTACATTTTAACAAAAGTTTAGCCAAATCGATTTATACTATTATCGATTTTTTAAGGTCAGAAGGTCAAATATGGAAATCATACCTCAAAAATGTTCGTATCCATACATTGTTACAAATGCCCTGATAAAATATTCTTCTTCATTGTGCTAAACTGTAAGATAGGAGAGTGCGTAATTATTTTAGAGTTACTGCACCTTTTGTTCAATGATGGATTTTAATTACTTTGGCACAATTCGGCATGTTTGACCTTTTGAGCTTAAAAATCGATAACAGAGTACTTCGATCTTGGTAGGCTTTTGGTATTATGCTCCTAGACCCTTTTATTCCCCCCCCCCCCCCCAAAAAAAAAAAAAAAAAAAAACACTATTCAACTATTTTTGTGACATTTTGCCTCCAAATCATATGGAAATTCAAAAGCATTCCATTAAATTAAGATATTACCTTTTCAAATTTATAAAATCCTTCTTTATACTTGTTGCAATGCCGAATTTAAAATACCATAGCTCTATAACCATTGATTAGATATTTTAAAAAATATATAATTATTACTGCACAGTAAAGTACACCCCATAACAAGCGCATTTGCACAATACGTTGAATTAGAAAAATGGTGGTATAATTTACAAATTTGACCTTTTGACCATAAAATCGATGATAACACAATTTGATTTTGATAAACTTTTGGTGCACTGTTTTTGTAGCCTTTACTTCTCATAACCATTGTCAAAACAATTAGAATATATCATAGTGCCGTCAAGCGTCAACATTATTTGGAATAAAATAAAATTGAGTAATTGAAAATATTCAAATCTTAAATCCTTCTTCACATTTGTTAAAATTTCGATCAAAATGTGCTGTAACTCCAAAAGTATTTTTTTGGATTCATTTCAAATTTTAGCACAGTAAAGCAGACACTGTTTAAAGTACAAATATGAAAAATAATGGAATTGAAAGATTTTTGGCATAATTTGCATATTTGACCTTTTGGCCTTAAAAATTCGATGACTGTCCCCTTCGATTTTGGTAAACTTTTGGTATAATGATCCTGAGTACTCAACCTATTCGAAAATGTATTGGAACCTTAGAAAGCAATTAGTTTACTTTAAATGCTAAGTGACATACATTAAGATGGCTACGAGAACAAACAAATTACAGGGGCTGTATTCGTGGACCTGACAGTCAATAAGCATTAAAATTGAGCTTTATATAGCGCAATATCCACTAAACGTGCTCAAAGCGCTTTACAAGGGGCCCCTGGACAACAGCAACATTTAACATGTAGGACGGGACTGGATGCCTGTTAGGCGATATTACAATTTTTCGGACAAAAACAACGCTGTTAACGGCCAGGTCATCATTTTACACCTGAGTACGGTGAGAGAATGTGAGTAAAGGGCCTTTTCCAAGGACTCAACTATGGGCAGACCGCGAGGCTCGAACCCAGGACATTCCGATCGGAAAGCGAGTGTCATACCACTAGACCACATAGCCCCACTAACCCATTAACTAATCCACTGGCGGTCGCTCTACAGAGCGAAGTTGCTTCTGGACGCCCTATATTTTTTACAAGAATTTGACATACCGCGAATTAAACTTCTTTTAAAATGTTTTTAATTTAAAAAATATTTTAGCACTTATTGGTTATCGTCAAGCTGCGTTCTTTGATATAATCTCTCCCTCGCTAATTTATGTGCATTCCCTCCCAGTCGTTTGTTCCAACCATTATTATGCACGCAACACCGTAAGTAATTGAGAGGTGAGCACAAAAGCTATGTGCCGCCTTGGTTTTTACAATGGAACTGAGACATAAAGTCATAGCAGAAGTTTCATCGACCTTGACCTTGGACATATAATGTTTTACACTCATAAAATTATGTCGATGGGCGGCACATCGGAGATGTAACAACCTGGGGGCCTGGTTAGGATATAATTGATAATTAAATATCTTAAGAGTTAATATCATAACAGGGAGCTGCTCACTACAATTAAACACTAAAACGAAGATCAAATTAATTAATATCGGCTTAACAAATATTTATTGCTTAAATAAATACGGAAAGTCTAAAACCAAAAGTAGACTTTTACTCCCCGACCAGAGCCCCATGTCACCAAAAGCAAGAAACCACGATTTCAGTGGTCAAAGCCATCACGACGACATAAGATGGGGTTACAACTAGTCAGATTTTTTATTAATGGCGCGTGTTTTTCTGGTTTTTATCAGCTGTTCCTATCAAAAATGGTAAATATTTGTGTCAACATTTGAATCAATTTTCTTAACTGACTCTAGATTTTGAACTGTGTTGATGCCATATCAAAAAAGTTTTCTTCTTTAAGACCTATAAAAAAAACTACTTTAAAACCGATGTCATAAAATTTGAGATTTTACACTGTAAAAATGAAAACAAGTTACGCACCACAAAGTATGAGATGAATTCATCGTTTTTCCAAGTAATCTTGTATTGAAACGTGGTTCCGGATATTGATTATGTAGCAATGACTATGAAAAATGTTTTTTTCTCTTTTTGAGGAAAATTTTTGTCTAAAATCCAAGCCCTATCTCCACTGAGTAAAATGTCTTTGAATTTTGAAAATCCATTAATAAATAAACAAGTTATACAGTTTTAAAGGTGTCATTTATTTGGATGACCCGCAAAGAGGAAAAAAAACGGGAAAATATGGGACGCTTTTTCGGTATTTTTTTTTTCGACCTTTCGTTGTATCTTGCGTAATGTGGATTAAAAGATTGAAACTTGAAGAGCAAATTAGGATGGTGTTTTGTAAAATACGGGAAAAGTACTCGTCATATTCATATGAAATTTTACAACCAAAAAGAAAAAATGTTCATGTATTACCTTGTCAGCGACAAAACCTCCACGCCCGGTAGTTTTAGAAATATTTTACTCAAAAGAGTAAAAATCTATTTTTAATAGTCTTCTGGTAATCGCAAGAGTTTTGTCGCTTGACATAATCTAAAATGACCTTTTTTCTAACTGTGTGCCAACTTTCAGTCATATTCATCGATAAACAGCGTCGTAATTAATTTTTTAAAATAGCATATACGAAACGGCTTCGTCCCATATTTTGACGCGAATTCGGGCACTTCGTGAGCGAAAAAGAGGCCCAAAGATTTGTGCGGGATAGTCATTGCTAGATTAGGAGTTCACGTCATACTTGTTTCCGAATTAAAACAATTTGCTTTAACTGCTATAACATTACAATTTATGTAGTTTGCCTTAAATTTAGAATTTATGATTATTGCATATTATGCATATTATTCCATATTTATTGCATATTATACATCATGTCGCAATTGGATTCAGTAGTCTGATGTCACGCGCCCGGCAACGGCGGCCATCTTGGTTCTAAACAAAGAAAACCATTACTTTTTATTCTTCATGCTGGCTAGAACTTTTCATTCCCTTTTCATATGCCTTGTGATCAGAATGTGTAAAAGTCAAAACATGATCAAATTGATGGGGGTTTTTTCCTCTGGATACGCGTTTAAGCTCGCCGGAGAAATATTTCATAAGGCGTCCGCCATTGTTCCGATAGTTTAGAGCCAGTGTTACTAAGTTACCATACGTCATTAGGAAGGAAGTGACGTTACGAGTGTTGAAGACTATTACTGATATGGAATCTCTAGCTTTTAATCATTTGAAATACTGATTATATATTCAATTTAAAGGCTTTTAAAACATAATATAAGCTTTATACTATACGATACGATACGAAAAGAGATGATGGTTACTGAAATACGACAGAGAGATCACCAGTGTGGAACGACGTGATAGGAAAAGGATTCAAGACAAATTTGATATGGATCTCATCCAAAGATGCATGGAGCTGGGTGACCGTAAATATAAATCCGACAAAGGAATGGACGTCTGATAATTAGGGTAGAAAAAGTCTCAGGGGTTCTGGAAATTGATATAATATCCTTGCAGGTGGTGAAGATACTGTGTATTTAGAAGAATGCCGTACCATTTTTTTTCTTTTCTGCCTCGTCTGGAAGGTAGTGACTATCATTCTGGGGTCAATGTATATGTGTTTGAAGACTGGCCAAAGAACCGTTTGCTGCCTTTCCTCGAAGCATTGTACAACACTACCATTCGGTGGCCCATGATCACTTCAAGGCTCCAACTTCGGCAACTATAAAAACTGACATGATTTCATGGTTTCAATGAGACAGCACTACATATTATTCTGACCATTTATCAAAGGCCCAACTATATTCTGGCGAAAAGAAACGACCCAGACTGCCTTTTCAAGGAGTTTTGACACGAGGTTGCGCGACTTCCTCCATATCACTGTGAGCGCAATCCAATCGAGCTCATTTGGACCCAAGTAAAGGGAAAGATTTAGAACTAGAACATCAAATTTACTCCCACTGACGAGCAATCAATGATACAACAAGGGAAGGCTGTAAAAGGCATGCTCCAAGCTTCGCAAACTGGAGGAATTTACATTTCATTGGATAGAAAGATGCCACGAAATCTTTCCAATGTCTTTTCATTTATCCTTTTCCTCATCCTAGTCAACAGAATGCGATAATTGATCTGTCCAGTATGTCTTTGTTGTTGTAGTTGTTGTTATTGCTCAAAACATGTACCTATTTGTAGAAACACTGAGTCGTAAATTGATGAATTTCTTCTATTGACCAGTCAACATTAAATTTATGTAATCCTCTTTGGCATAAACACAATAAGCTATTTCTATAAAGTTAGCAATCAAAATAATGTTGGAAGCGCATAATGTTCACTTTCATTTGTATTTTCATAAGTAATGTGTATTGATAGTTATAAAATGTAGATGTCTAATAATTAAGGATTGCCATTCGTTCCTTCATATTCAGATATTGTACGTATATCGGTTAAATTCCAATTTACCGAGCATTCCATTTTAACGAATTCCTTCAAAATGGATAACCGGAAAATTCATAATTTTGATACTGTAAATCATCTATGAGTTACGATCCTTACCAGTTATCGATTTTAATTTAGCTGTTATAAGCGAAATATGTTCCTATTGTTTTATAATTAATGAAAACATATTTTTTGATTAAGACAAATTGATTCAGAGGGTCATACAAACTTTTACAGCTGTGCATTGAAGGACAACTGAGAAAAACACGCGCCACTTATTAAAAATCTGACTATAATTTACTATGAACCGGTATTGCCTTTGAGAGTTAGTAGGGAGTTGGGAGTTTGGATCCCGTTTGAATATTTCCATTTATTCAACTCATTGACAAGTTCCATGTTATTGATATCCCATGGTAATTATTAGACAGAAGCGGTTAATAATTTCATTGAATTCACTTATAACTTGTGATAGACAATGAATTGTATTTTTGCCTAGAATGATCGATGGATGGACCGGACCGACTTAACAAATAGGATGCAAATTTAATTTTCCGTGAGTATATCTCTTCAAAACTTATCGACACATACACATACGCACACACACACACACACACACACACACACACACACACACACAAACACATCTTTTAACAGCTGTTAAATCCTTGTTGGAAGTAATTAATGACGCAAAGCTGCTCTCCGGATATTTATGGCTTCTTTTAAAAAATATTTCTTAGTGTTGCTCATGTAAGAGATGTTGTGGATAGATATATTTATGTCAGGCAATCCACTGATAATGAGAACATTGGTTAACTGTGTTGTGTTTATTTCTTATAGGGGGGGGGGGGGTGATTGCTCAATTATGTCAATCAAAATAGAATATAATAGTGAACCTTTTTTACTTTTGTAAAGATTGTGAAGCTCATTGAGGATGGTGAATGCCTGGTAATTCGCTATTTCTTAGTTATTTATATGCCCCCCCCCCCCCACATACACACACACACACACACACACCCAAGCATTCATACATACACACAAACGACGGAATTTATATCGATTTCTGTAACGTTAAATGACAGTTATATTAATGTGAATAGAACGCTGGTGTACAACAAAGCATTTTCCGCCGGACCAAACTACCGTCCAAAGGTAAAACCTAGTAACTCTGAATTTTGGAAATAAATGAGTTTGACTCAGAAATGTAATATGGGGACTAAAGCTTATTGGTAAAGTCCCAGTAGATTCGGAAATATTTTACGGCATTACCTAGTAACTCGAACAATTTCCCTTTAAAACAGAGGTAAAACCTAGTATCTAAGAAACTTACTAGGTTTTACCATTTTACTTTCCATTTACTAGGTTTTACCTCTGTCATCTAACTCCGATCACAGTTGTTTAGTGTGTAGTTAGGTGAGAACGGACAACGGTTAAACCGAGGTAAAACCTAGCAAGTTAAATTTACAAGAGTATCAGTGGCGGAATTGATCACGTGATCCAAGTGACAAAATGGCGGCGTCCAGGGAAAGATGCTTGTAGAACTTTCTCTATCGAGACAAAAACCAAAAGAAAACAAATGCCAGTTTTGAGACATGCATCAAATCCACCAAACAGCCGCAAGAAACATGGAGTAAAAATGTATACAAAACTTCAACCGGTACGACGGCTCCTTCCTCAAGAAAAATACACATCAAGTGAGTAAACAAGATGTTTTCGACTTTTCAAACACTCTTGATTAATATCTAACACTATAACTATGTTTCTGTTTTGTTTAAAAAAGTTTTTATACTTGTTATTTTAATATTATTCCAACCCATACTGCCAAAACTTGTGATTGTCTTAAAGATTTAGGTTCCTTAGTAGTTTTTCTTGTTGAAAAGCGGGTCCTAATCTAAGTCGTCTTTAGTCCTACTAAGTGACTTAGTGATAAATCGGAATGACCCTGTAGTTTATAATGCGTTGGGCAAAATGTGGTTTTGAACACACACTTAATTTTTGTAATGAGGTTATATTTATCCATTAAAGTCTATTGTGAGTTTTATGTCTTTTTGTACAATAACAGGTGCATGGGTCAATGAATGGCTTAATCTCAGAAACAGTCAGGAGCAAGATTTCCTCACTGGTGATCAAGGAAAGTAAATAAAGCAAGGGGATTGTCTCTCACAGAAAAGAAGATATTTTGACGCTGCTGAAGGCTACAACAAAAAGAAGAGTTTGAAATTTTGGACTGACATTACGGTCGATTACAAAGTTACTGATTTCACCCGAAACGAATAAAAACTTATTTTGATGGCGAGTATATGATCTTCCTTTTTGCTCTATCCCACTCCTAAAATCATCTTTTTAAATTTACATACTAGAGAGAGAGAGAGGAGAGAGAGAGAGAGAGAGAGAGAGAGAGAGAGAGAGAGAGAGAGAGAGAGAGAGAAGAGAGAGAGAGAGAGAGAGAGAGAGAGAGAGAGAGAAAGAGAGAGAGAGAGAGAGAGAGAGAGAGAGAGTAAAGGGAGAAAGAGTGCAAGCAAAAGATTGAGATACTATGTTTTACCTCTTCAGCGTTCTATAATGGGGACCCCGCAACTTGCTACATGTTAAGAGTTACTAGGTTTTTCCCCTGTATGTCATGAGGTAGAATCTAGTAACTCCTATTTTCTTTGTAAATAATTAGTTTTTTTTTTCATTTTAAACAGTTACATTATATGGCCCATAGCTATATTGTTTGTTTGATGTGAATATATTATAAATGTTTAATAAAGCATGCTTATACTGATAGTTATTTGAGTTTTGTTAATTATCTCATAAGTAGCCTTTGACGAGTTACTAGGTTTTACCTTTGGCTAGCTACTCTATCATTGCTTGGTGGTAGGGTGGGGGGGGGGTAAAAGAGTGAGTTTTCTCACTTGTGCCGGCCTGAATTGGTCGTAGGCAACCGCCCCTGAACTAATCAGAATATTTCTTGCCACATACCCCTTGAGTTTTTATTTCCAGTCCACGAAAAGTCCTAATCTACCCTTAATACTTGTCAAACAGGCAAATCGGTCAGTCCCACAGTGTTTATCACAATATTTTGACACACTGATGAAGGAATTGCATCGCAACACATGGCGATACTTTGCATTTTTTTCAATCATTGTGTTAAAATGCGAGTGACGCTTAGAATCTGTGGGCTGTTTGCTTCGGGTGATAGGCACGTACTTAAGGTGGCTATGAGTCTTCGATTCACGGTCATCGGTTGCTTTCGGGGATAAAATATACTTTATTATAAATTTTCGAGTCAAAAATAAACAATTTCTGAAATCTTTATTCAACTAGTTTTAATTAAAATATACGATAATTGGCACCGAATGTTTGAATAACTCGAGACTCATACCATAAGATAATAGTGAAAAAAATGCATGTCAATAGCTTGACAGGCACACCAACAAGAGCTCACAGAGAAACTATCAATTGATGGTTCGAGCGTTACTAAGCATTAGCCAATCAGACTTTTCCTTGTCCTTTAGCCCGTTCGTCCCACGCCTATTATTCCAAAGGCCTGGCAAACAATCCTCACAGCTATCTATTTACATGCCTCATAGTCAAATGGGTCACTCATAGTGAACATATCATAACTGCTTTTCAAATTTTTAGTGAAAATAAAATCATTAAAATGTTCATTTGGCTACTTTTAATAATATGTTCAGTAACTGATGTAATTTACAAAAGGAAGCACCATATGTTGATTTAATAACCCGGTACTCATACAATAAGATAATAGTTGAAATGCATCCATGTGTAAGCGCACAGAGCACGACACCAGCATGGTTATGCGCTGAAGAAGTGCTATTTATTATTATTATTATTATTATTATTATTATTATTATTATTATTATTATTATTATTATTATTATTATTATTATTATTATTCATTATTATTATTATCATTATTATTATTATATTATTATTATTATTATTATTATTATTATTATTATTATTATTATTATTAGTATTGTGTTAATAGCTTGCCAAGCACAGCAACAAGGGGTCACGGAGGAACTATCAATTGCGGAAATGATGAGAACAACTATTGAAATACATTATCCGACAAGACTCAGTTGTGACTTTTAACAGTGACAGATAATGTAAGCGTTAGTTCAAAAAGATTCCCTCACAAGTGACTCATAATGAATGAGATGGAGCTTTTGTTTTTATAATAAATATCTATCTATCTATCTTTCTATCTATCTATCTATCTTGGACTTGGTGAATCTTCGAAATGAGCTCTATAACTGGATATATATGTGCACCCCCCCCCCCCCCAACGGTGCTCTCTCTCTCTCTCTCTCTCTCTCTCTCTCTCTCTCTCTCTCTCTCTCTCTCTCTCTCTCTCTCTCTCTTTCTCTCTCTTCCATTATATCTCTCTCCCTTCCCGTTCTCTCTCTTCCACTACCCGCCCCCCTCCCACTCTCTTTCTTCTCTCTATCTTTCTCTCTCTCTCTCTCTCTCTCTCTTCCACTGTACCTCTCTCTCTCTCTCTCTCTCTCTCTCTCTCTCTCCCCACCCTAATATTATATATCTACCTATATATCTATCTATCTATCTATCTTCGTCTCCTTACCTTTCTCTTTCTCTTTACCTCTTCCCCCACCCAACCCCTCTCTTTCTCTCGTTATGTACCATCTCTCATTCGTAAACCATTCTCTTACCTCCCACTTAACTTCCTTGCCCACAATGATAGATATTTAAATCAAACATCAAACTCCGTAGTCCACATTATGTTGACGGAAACATGTCATCTAAACGTTGTCAACGTGAACCGTTAAGGTGTTTTGATTTATGACATGTCAAGAGAATGTCAACAGAGCTTTGTTTAATTGTTGTTTTTAATAGATACTATCTGTTGAGAAGATCGTATGAATGTTAAGTTATAAAATTATTTTAATGCCAAGTACTACCTACTCCTAACCATACTGCTTAACTGCAATAAATCTCATAAAAATATTACGGATTCTTAAAAATCGCACAGTATGGGTCGCTTTACTGGATATTCCACATAAAGTAAACAAAATTGTTATCACGATTGTTGTGTTTTTTTGTTGTTGACATTATTAATCTAACCAGCTGAAATAGTCGGCCTTCCAGGTCCCAAATTGCTCACGATTTTCTGTTACATTTGAGTTGTAAAATGTTACATCGTGATTAAATCGGTGGCTTTATTACTGTCGCGTCTATGTAGGAGAAGTGGCGAGTGGGTAAAGACAAATGGAAGTAAAATAGTTTCCCCAAGGGCAGAAGCCGTCTGGTTCCTCTTTCACCCTGTTATAGTTGGGTTAAAGTTCCTGACAACTCGACAGATAGTAATAGAGTTTAAGTTTAAAGCAAACGGTAATAGTAATGGTAGATTGTGGCACGTTATATATAGGGATAGCTCAGGTTCATAAGATAAGTATTAATCCCCGTTAAAGCAGAAATATTTTAATATAACTCAATACAAAAGCCTCACACCAAAACACGTAAACACATAATTAAACAAAATTGTAATAGTATATTTCTTTATTTAAGTTAGGCTATGGGTAAGTTAATTTCTTTCTCGGTTGCTCAGTTTAATGTTAATTGTGCTTAACTTATTTGTTGAGATCGTCCATTTTGCTGGCTCAGTTCGCGGACGGTTCTTTATTCATTCTTTGTTTTTGTTTGTTTGTTTTTAAGGCTTTTACGGCAGTTGCAACACATTAAGGTCATATCAGCGCCAGTAAAAATGAAGAAAATGGGATAGCAATAAGTTCTAGAATTACAATTAAAGCACCCAAGAAAAGGTAAGACAAACGGGAATTGGTTCAAATAAGAAACAGGTGTAGATTCCTAGAAAACACTATCAAAGTTTAATTAGATCAATAAAAGTTTCATCCAGACACAAGCACAGGTCCCAAGTCCCCACTAAGAGGAATACACTCAAAATGTTTTACAAATCATATTTAGACTAATATAAAGAAAACACAATACAGTGCATAACAGAGAGATGCTTTACAAGGGAAAAAATATCATCTCCCAAAACTAACTATACATTTGACTGTTTCCCTCTCAGCCAGGGCATCTGGCTAGGACCACGACAAAACCAAGTAATCTCATTCAAAGGAAAAGACAGAAAGCAAGTTGGGAAACAGATATAGGGGGATAGAAGACGCAGTAAGTACATCCCTGTCGAAAAAAATCTCCTTTGTTTAGTGAGTAACCATATTCTCATTTAGTGGGTAACCAGATGGTCATTAGTAGATCTGCAAATAATATAGGAGCAAAACTTTGACTGGTTGCAAAGCTTTAGTGTCCTATGAGTATTGATGTTGAAAGGATTTCAACTAACAAACCCTTGACAACACCACTGATCTCATTTTAATGATAATAATAATTATTAATAACGGGTTAGTGGGATGGGGAAGGATAAGTAAGCAATGAGAGCATAAGAATCAATACGTATAAATATATAATATTACTATAGCACATAAGTGATAGCACATTTGTAAAATGTAATTCATGTAAATGTGTAATTCATTCATTTGAAAGGCATCCATACATATACAATTATATATACATATGTAGCTATAGAGAATGAATGAAATATGTTTGTTTATAATAAAATAAGTTATCAATTTCTTTTATTTGATAGGTTGCCTCTACTTACGGTCCAGTCGAAAACACGAATTAATCACCACACATAGGTACTAGTTTTCAATGGCATTGATTAATCATAACACAATTAAACTAAACAGCTATAAGACTGATATAAGTAATACGTACCCTCATTCACACACGGTTTCTGCTAAATAAGATAATATCGAGTATTGGCCACAATCGCATGACTGGATCTTATGTGATTAAATGAGAGAAAGATCAAGCTTATGCATCTCTGTTTTATCTCAAAATGGTCGGAGTTGATTCTATCGCAGGGCCCAATTAGATTCATGGATTGTTGATACTTAGGTTTTTACTGGTCATTTAGCCGGATCCAATCACATTTTCAAATTTTAGACACGAGTACTGGTCAACTCAGATGAGATATTCAGGGAGCCATTATGCGTAATCTCTTGTAGAATTGGACACGTGTATTGCCATCATAAACGTAGTTACTATTTAATTTATTATAGTGAAACGTACTATGACATTATAGTAAAAAAACATTCATGTCATTAGCTTGACACGCATAGCAACGCATCAATTTTAGCATTTCCTGTGTTCTAAAGTATCTTTGGGTCTCAATTCTAGCATGTCCCGAGTACTAAAGTATCCTTGGGTAAGATACATCACAGATTAGCCAAAGGATATCAACTAAATTAATAGGTTAACTTTCATTAAATTAAAGCATTGTATCATTGACATGTTGTTTCAGATCTCAGTACTTTACTTCACTCAGTAGGCTGACAGGATTGAACAAAAGCAGCGACAGACTATAATAAATTACCACATTCTAGTTTAACGTTGATGACTGTAGCCTCCATAATGATAACATAAGACTGAGACATGGAGGTGGCAACTTTGTAAGTGTAAGGTATGGTATAATACTGTCGTTTATGTTTTTTTAACTATACATCATAAAATGATAAATAGCAAAGCCACTGTTGCTATTTATAGCGATACAATTTCGGGTTTCTTTGTTTAGTATGAGTCTTATAGGCCATAATATATAATATTTACTGTTGAGGACAGTATGGTCTCCTTGAACATTTACGCAAGGGCGTTTAGGAAAACAATTTGTTTTGGTTGGAGATAAATTATTATACATTCACAGACCTTGAAAAAATGAAGGATGAGTCTTCGTATCAATTTCTTTTATTCTTCATCAAGTAATAGGCTATAGGATGGAGCATAACTAAACGCTAATCAAGTTGCAGTTCGTTTTTACGAACAATGGTGGCATATAATTAAACCATGGAATGGAAGAAAGATAGAACGAGGTGGTCTAACCTACTCGGTTTTACAACTGACAAAGACTTCTACGTAAGTTCTTAAATGTTTCAACCAATATCGAGCAGAAATCGTGCTTCATTCATTTCTTTCTTTCATTTTTTTTTAATCAAAAAAAAAAAAATCTCTTATCCAGGTATGTGATTATATATATATATATATATATATATATATATATATATATATATATATATATATATATATATATATATATATATATATATATAATATTTTTAATTTTTTTTTAATCTTTTTTTTTTTCTTTTTTTTTACAGGTGTAACAATATATTGAATACTTAATATCAAAAGTCCATTGCATAATGATATTTCCATATGCCTCATAGGAAGAGACATGACCAAACCAAGATAATTTAGATTGGGGAAGGTGGAAGAGATGGTGGTGTGATGAGAGAGGGAGAGAGAGAGAGGGAGAGGGAGAGAGAGAGAGAGAGAGAGAGAGAGAGAGAGAGAGAGAGAGAGAATGCGTGCACGTGTGTGTGTGTGTGTGTGTATGTGTGTGCGTGTGTCTGTATGTGTGCTCGCGCGCGCGTATGTGTGAGTAACAAGTTGTAGTCTAAGATTTTGTACCACTAAATGAAGTCAAAGTGTAAACAAGAGATAAGCTTGAACGACACAACCTTACTTGCTTCGAGGCCTCAGAAATTCTGTCGTTGATTTCTCAATAAATAAATTTAACTGATAGTCTAATATTACTTGCGATGATAACTGCAACGGCAACGAGACTTACAATAAATCACTGCTACTAACAAATCGGATCGACTGGAAGATTTGATTTAACACAATGTCATCAGAATGAAATTAATAATAATTATCAAATTGAAAGCACACACACAAACACACACACATACATACATAGATACATACATACATACATACATACATACATACATACATACATACATACATACATACATACATATATACAAACACACACATACATATTATATAGATACTCACCACAGTGGACTTTGGATTTATATAATATAACACATTACTTCGATCTGTGGTGTGAGAAACATGACACGACACAGAGGTTTTTGTTTTTGCTTCTGTTACTGTTAGCCCTAGCCTATATTTTGTGTGTAGTGCATACTTAGAGTGGTTCGCGGGTAGTATCGAGCAACGCAATCAGGCATGCGTACGAGCGATTACAGTGAATGATCTGTGTTGTGTGTGACGACCACTGAAGGTGGTTTCATCATCATTGTGACAGGGTCATGTCAACTCAAGAACTCAGTTGTCGTTGATAAAATGCATGCATGATAATTTTCATACCGCCCTCATTACACCTTCTGCACTAGGACAGGACTGTCCCAGGACACACCTTGCGTATCGCTTGCGCGAATGCATTAATTTTTTTTTACAAGATTCAAAAGTTTATTTGTAAGCAATTGCCAATATAACTCATACAAGAATATAATATTTTCATCAACAGATCAAGTAAATAAAATCAATAATAAAGCAAGGCAAACAATGATAGTAATAATGATAATAATAGTAATAATAATAATATATAATAATAATAATAATATATATATTAATAATAATAATATTATATATTATAATAATATATTATAAAAAATAATAATAATAATAATAATAATAATAATAATAATAATAATAATAAAATAATAATAATCATAATCATAATCATAATCATAATCATCACAATCATAATAATATAATATAATAATAATAATAATAATAATAATAATATAATAATAATAATAATAATAATAATAATAATAATAATAATAATAATTCATCATCATCATCATCATCAATCATCATCATCATCATCATCATCATCATCATCATAATCATAATCATCACAATCATCATCATCACCATCATCATAATGATGATAATAATAATAATAATAATAATAATAATAAAAATAATATAATAATAATAATAATAATAATAATGATAATAATAATAATAATAATAATAATAATAATAAATAATAATAATAATAATAATAATAAATAATAATAATAATAATAATAATAATAATAATGATATGATAATAATAATAATAATAATATAATAATAATAATAATAATAATAATAATAATAATAATAATAATAATAATAATAATATGTAAAACCTTCTAATTAATAGATTAGTTATCTAATAGGTTGAATTATTAATTAATAATTTATAAAAAAGTCCTTGGTACAACCATAGAATTAAACGAATGAGAATACGTACGGAGCCTAAAAAGTGTCCACCAATGAAAGCATTCAGCGCCATTATATCATGGGCTGGGAATGTAACCATTACCATTCATTCGGTCTCTATGTCAACATAACGACACAAGAAAAACAACAAACAATATCAAAACCCACAATGAAATGGTTCAGAACTGTTGCGTATATTTATGCTTCAATAAAGCTGTCAAAAAATGAAGTTAGAGAATGTGTGTAATCGTAACCTATAATGTGTTTTCCAACCACCCCATCATCACCGTCATTACTACTACAACCACCATTACCACTTCATCACTACCAAGACTACTACAACCACCACCACTACATCATCATCACAACTACAACCAACACCACTCCATAATAATCACTACCACTACTACTACAACCACCACAACCATCTATCATCCCACTACTGCGAACACACACCACAACACCACTATATCATTATCACTACCACTACACCAACCACTCATCATCACACTACTACCAACCACCACCACTCCATCATCTTCACTACACTACTACTACCCATCACTACCACCACTATTACAACACCACCACCCATCATCTCACTACACTCTACTCTACTACAATCACCACCACCAATATCATCACTACCCTACTACTGCAACACCACCACATATCATCATCATACTACTACTACTACAACCACCACCACACCATATCATTACCATTACACTACTACTACAACCAATCATCGTCTCACGACATACTACTACAACCACCACCACCACCACCATATCATTACCATTACCACTACTACTACAACCACCACCACCACATCATCATCACTATGACTACTACTACAACTACAACCACCACCACCACATCATCATCAACACCACTACTACTACAATCACCAACACCACATCATCCTCACTACCACCAGTACTACAATCACTACCATAATTAGGTTTTGAAGCTTTACTTCTTTTGAAAAAAGGAAACTTCGGAATTGTATTTGGCATTGTGTTTATATATCATAAAATAATTCTTATCGGTTATTTATTTAGAAAAGATACTATACAATATGTATGCCAAATACCATTCCAATTCCTTTTTCTTGCGTGCCGGAATTCCTCTTTCGGCATTGAAATTCCTACGAGTGGTGTCTGAAATTCCTATGAGCCAAATTTAAAGTTAGCGTCTCTTTGCTATATGATGATGCAGTGAGTGTGAGAGTCATCACTACACTGATAAACAACAGAAACAATTTAAAAACATAACTATGACACGAAACCACTCACACACGGGGCTATACTATTTATCCTTTTCTCTATATAGAACAGGACAAGACAAACAAGAGCTTGACTCTCTCTACACTTAGCATTGATGTTTGTCGTCTGACGAGTCCAACTCTCGGTCGACCTGTCAATATTCCTTTTTGCCTAGGACGTATTCATTAATAGAATGTTGTGTGGTTTTGACCGTGAAGAAAACCTTAAGAAGTCACATTTATATCATTTTAGAGACATCGTTTTGAATAATTTTGAGTTAAACGAGCGAGCAGGAACGGCCGATCAGCGCTTGTTTACTATAGTAACGCGATTCCCAGCCCATGTCTCAATGGCGGATATTTTTCTCATCGAGGCCGCTGGTTGGTTAGCCAATAAGTGCACCGTACGGTTTCCATTGGGTAAATTCCTTGGGTACAACTCAAATAATTCACATTTTATGAATCAACATAAGATACGACATGACGATAATGATTTTTTATACTGTACGATGAGATTTGTTTACATAAGATTTATATAATCATGAAATATTCTTAAAGCAAGAGTAATATTATTGCTGCTGCTATACTCACTACTACTACTACTACTACTATACTACTACTACTACTACTATATACTACTACTACTAGACTATACTATATACTACTACTATTGGACTACAATCTACACACAACAACTACTATACTACTACTACTACTACTACTACTACTACTACTACTACTACTATACTACTATATATACTAGTAGTAGTAGTAGTAGTAATGGATGAAATAGAGGTTGCATATTTCTGTGCTTTACTACGTGGGGAAAAAAAAGACAAATGGAAAGAGAAAACAATATTGGGTGCATCTTTTAATGAACCAAAGATTGCTCAAGGGTCAATTCCATAGACTCTATGGTGATTTCCGATCTTATCTTAAAATAACTTTCTTGGAATCACCTCACTTTACCCAGGTGCAAATGAGTACCAGTTCGCTGATGAAAGTAATCTTTGACGGACTAGCATCATTCAAGAGGATAATAGAAAGTCAGCATAGCTCGGTGGTACGGTCTTTGCTTCTTACCCGAAAGGTATAGGTTCGATCACCCGCTGATGCGCTGTGTGGCCTTGAGTATGTCACCTCGCCCAAGCTCAATTGGCGGCGCTGCACTGCAGCTGATACCAGGTTTATACCTCGCCCTAGCTCAATTTGCGGCGCTGCATTGCGGCTGACGCCTGGATTATTCCAGAATTCCAATGGAATTATATTTTTTTAAAATTTTAATTTTTGAACTGTTATCTGTCTTCTACACGCTACAGAAAGTTTTTCAAAATGGCGGCGCTGAATAGCGACGCACAGTTACACTTTGTGATGAATTCTTTTGGTATTTATTTGTTTCATGACAACATTTCACTCATTTACGTATTAAACAGTGTATGATTGTTCGTATTGATAAATGGTAAGTACTTTAAACTTTAACGTTTAGAATTCTGCTTCAAATCCTCGGAAAAATCGTTCGAATCAATGTTTATGACTAAAGGAAATCGAAATGGCGGCGGCTATATTTACTTCTGACACAAAATTGCACCGCTATTTTCATCTTTTTTTCGCGATTTGTTGATTGAAGATCTATTCTTCGCTTAATATTATATTAAGCGTGGTATGATGATTTAGAATTACAAAAATAATATTGCTTATACTTCAGTTTGTACACTTCTGCTCAAAATGTTCTTCTATGTCAACTCAAGGAAAACAAAATGGCGACAGTTATATTTATTCCCGAGACGACCCTCTTCGACTTAAGCCATCCCTACTTTCAGTACCACCGAGAGCCGTTATTCCCCACAATGAAATAATAAAGAAAATGAATGGGAAAAGGAAAAGGGGTAAAAGAGGAGGCGTGAAAAACCGACTTCATAGACGAGGATCTAAACCACCACTCCCTTCAATAATACTTTCCAATGTTAGATCTCTTCGTAATAAGATAGACAACCTCACTGCTCTCTCCAAGTCTGATTATGATTATAAAAATGCATGCATTATTTGTCTTACGGAAACATGGCTTTCGTCTATGGACACCGATAGTAGTATTGATTTGGCAAATTTACTTTGTACAGAAAGGATAGAGACACTTCATTAGGGAAAAACAAAGGGGGAGGTCTATGCATATACGTGAATGATAGATGGTGTAAAATTGTAAATATAAAAGATCAAATTGACACGCCTGATATTGAACTACTTTCTTTGTCTCTACGTCCACACTACTTGCCTCGGGAGTTTCGGGTTGTCACCATTGTCAATATTTATATTCCACCTAGTGCAAAAATGGATAAAGCATACCAATTAATAAATGAGTATGTATCGTCATTACTACTACGTCACCCGGACAGTCCACTTATTATTGTTGGTGATTTTAATCACTGTCAGCTGCCCTAGCTGGACTAGAACAGTTCGTCACCTGCAAAACACGAGGAAACAACACGCTTGATCTGTGCTATAGCAATATAAACGTCTACAAAGCGCTACAAAAACAACCGATAGCCACATCTGATCATAATACAATTCACCTAGTACCGACGCACATCTCTAAATTAAAGAGTGAGAAACCAACTGTGGTATATCACCATATCTGGACTCAAGAGGCAATCCAACGACTGAACGGCTGTTTTGACTGTACTCGGTGGGAGACATTAATGGTAGAAGGTGACAGTATTGATGAATGGACCGAAACCGTGACATGTTATATTGCATTTTGTGTGGATTTATGCGTGGAAAAAAAAAAAGAAATTAAGATATTTCCTAACAATAAGCCATGGGTTACAAAGCGACTTAAATATTTACTCAATGAAAAGAAAATTGCCTATATGAGTGGTGACATTAAACTAGAATTTGAAAAGGGAAAGGAGATCAAAAATGCAATAAAAGAAGAAAAGGTTGAATACAAAAACAAAATGGAGCGACAACTGAGATCGGCTGCGCAAGGAAAGCATGGGAGACGATAAAGCAAATGGGAGGAGTAGACCAAAAGAAACGAACATTCCCACAAGGAAAAACGAAAAGTGATGTCAACAAATTAAATGATTTTTACTGTCGTTTTGACAGGCTCCCATCTGTGCACAACGGTTTGTCAAATAACAATGAGCCACCTCCAGATGTTGAAGAAGAAACCGTAAGCTCCCTCTTCCGGCGATGTAAAGAACATAATGCACCAGGACCAGACAACATTACCGGAACTATTTTGAAAGACTGTCACCAACAACTGGCTATACCTTATACAAAACTATTTCAAAGGTCAATCGATGAACAATCAGTGCCAGTACTTTGGAAAACATCGATTGTCGTTCCAGTTCCAAAAAAGCGTTGTCCGACCGTATTGAACGACTTCCGTCCAGTGGCGCTTACATCGCTTGTAATGAAAGGTTTAGAAAAAAATTTAAAATCTGAGCTCCTACAAAAATGTTATGACCTGAAATTGCTAGATCCGTACTAATTTGCATACCAGCAACATCTCAGTGTAGAAGATGCACTATAAACCGCCACAAATTCGATCTCAAAACACCTTGACCAAACGCCCTCGAATTACGCCAGAATCCTGTTTGTCGACTTTTCGTCAGCTTTTAATGCCATGAACACAGATATTTTGCTTCAAAAGTTGTGCAACATGGATATTCCAAACTACCTTATTAAATGGTATAAAGAGTTTCTGATCCATAGACCGCAATGTGTAAAATTGGGTGAACATATCTCCAACAAAAGAACGTTGTCGAACGGACGTCCCCAAGGCTACGTGAGTTCTCCAATCCTGTACATCTTATACACCAACGACTGCAGACCATCCTTTGAAAATTGTTTTATAGTGAAATATGCAGATGATACTGCTATTATTGGCTTATTAAAAGATAAAGTTACCGGAAAGAATTATTTCAAACAAATAAATATATTCACCGATTGGTGTAAACAAAATCGGCTTGAATTAAATGTTGAAAAAACGAAAGAACAGGTGTTTGGTGTAAAAAATAAAAACGACTTAAAGTGTGTGACGATCGGTAAAGATGATGTTGAGATAGTTGCCTACTTTAAATATTTAGGAATAACCATTGATAGTTCCCTCAATTTCTCTCAATATATTAATATAATATCTAAGAAAGTTGCCCAAAGATTATACATCTTAAGGAAATTGAGAACATTTCAAGTAAGGAAGAAAACTATGTTAAGAATTTATGACTTATTGATTAAAAGTGTAATTGCGTTTGGCTGCACCATATGGTTTGGCGGATGCCGACTTAAAGATAAATCAAAAATTTCAAAATCTATCAAAGAGGCATCAAAATAAGAAACCATCCTCTTGATGGAATAGAAATAATTCACGGAAAAGCAATAGAAAGGAAAGCATTCTCAATT